>NC_135699.1:3760445-3925853 GCF_964276395.1 Gasterosteus aculeatus
CAATAACGACAGCCGCAATTTCCTATGGGCAAACGTTTTGGTCCATCTGTACTTTAAACCCAGTCTGAAGGGTCGTCTTTGTATTTTAAAGCAGATTTCTAAAGATGTGTTTCAGCAGAAGGACCTGCTTGTTTTTTTAACAACAAGGACAGTTTTTTTTTCTTTTTTTCTTATATGAATGGCCACTTTTGAAAACTTGCCTTGATGGTTTAAGAGGATTACATTCCATTTAACTGACATCTTTTCACTCTTAGTAAAATTTGACTATCATTTCCTGCTAAAGTTTTACTTGGAAGGGAGACACCATTCCAGTAAATATCTGCAGATTTAGTAATTGGCAAATACCTGCTTGGATCAGACAAACAGCTTGCTTGACCTTATCGTAGCTTTAAGGCATTAATATGCTTCCATGCAATAACAGTTAGGTTTAGATTTGTGGTTGGGCTTAAAATGAGTACAACTGTGTTAAGCAACAATCACCTGCCACCAACCATCAGCGTTTCATGGCTTAGCACAATTATGCCGACGTGTTTACTTTCATTGTAGTCAGAACAGACTACATGGATTACAAATGCAACGGAAACCAGCTGACCTGAGAGATTCCAGTTTACAGTGGGGATTCTCTAGTACACTAAAAGTACAGTCCAGTACTGCTGAAAACCAGCACTCCTGAATCCTGCAGGTCGTTCATACTCCGGTCCAGCTTTGTCAGGTGAGACAACTTGGTGTCGAGGAATGAGCCCACTTGATCACAGCTGATCCACGTCAGGTTGCAACTAATCAAACTAGAAAAAGAAGAAGTAATGAAGAAAAACAGCAATTTCATCCTCTAGGAGTCTATATTAACCAAAACAATATTGTCAGGTAGTGTTATGTCACTCTTAAAGGACATCCTTCAAACAGATGCCGGTCTGGCTAAATAGAAAGATTACCCGAGGAGTCCCACAGAGAGAAGCTTCAAACCTTCATCCATCAATTGGTTGCGTGTCAGGTCCAGCTCTTTGAGACTGGAGGACGGGCAACTAAGAACTGAAGACAGAACTTCACCACTCTTGCTTGACAGCCCACAGTTACTCAGCCTGAAGGATCATCAATTAAAAATTCTATAAGAATAAAGTTTGATACAATAAGGTCAACTTAAATTCGATGTGGATCTTTATATTAGTTTTGATTGTAAATATTAAATGAACTGTACTCAACTTCTCAACTCTTTTAAGATTTATTCTCGCACGCATGTGAAGCGGCCTGCCACTGCAGTTATACAGCTCCAATCAAAACACAACGCTTTTTTGGAAGACGTTAAGACATTTGAGCTGAGTGGGGGAAATCAGAATTATGTGCAGAGTGATATTTAGTGGAGCAACTTTGAGTGGGTGAGTGGGGTAATGTACAGCTCCGTGAAAGAGAAGCTGAAATTGTCATTGTTCTGGTCACATGCCGTGGCTGTAGCATATTTAATGATAATCCATCAAATAATTATTGAGACTGTGAAATATCAACCAAAAGAACCTACGCGTGGCACTAAAGAAGGAGTCAGAAAAGTTGCAAATCCTCTAGAGTCAATCATCTGTGAAACATTGTCTCTAACAAAAGATACATTTCTATCCGGATCAAAATGGTGCACTGACCACTCCCTTTGCCTTCCCAAAAGCCCCGCTGCTATCTTGGATTAAAAATGCTTATTATTGTTCCAATATGAGTAGTAACATGCAACCTAAACAAGCATAAGTATGAAGGCAGGCCATCGTAATCAGTGCTGTAGTGGTAAAATTAGAGGTGGGTAAACTCTGAATTTTGTGATCATACAGACCTCGACACGATGCGAAGCAACGCAACACAAAGCGTTGCGACTCTGTAAGGCTGTCCTGGCTATATTGCATTATGTTATCAGTAAAAGTCATATACAATCAATGACAATGAATAAATGTGTTAGTCGTTTGTAGTTTATTATATTTAAGAAAACAGTAAAGAAAAGTATGTCAACACAACACAACAACACAATTGCAGATAAAGAACTATCTACATATGGAGTCTCCTTTTTACAGTAGTGCCCAGAGGGCCTCCTTGTCCTCCACGTCAGGTCCTGCCTTGCACAGAGGAGCCATGAACCATGAGCCATGGCTCCTCTGTGCTCCTCTCTCTATTGGACCTGGTGTTTCTCCTCTCATGTGCTCTCTGCATCATTGCCTGTCCTCTCACTGCCTGAAAAAATATGTTGAATTTAAGAGTTTACCAGTTAAGCAGCCTGTCAATTACACTGACAACATGAGTTAAAGGAACACTACTGTACCACCTATGTGATCATAAATAGCCTACACAGCAGGGGGTTTTTCGCATTGAGAAATGACTTGTTTTCTAATCTACGCGTCACCAGGCGTTTTTCTTTTACCGTGCACGACCAGGGAACAACTACTACCCCACCCCCCCCCCCCCCCCCCCGTCGGACCTTCTCGGCCGGTCCACGAAAAATATACTGCAGCCGCAAGGCACTGATTGGATGCTCACAGACTGTAATACAGCGCAGATGAAAATGATTCAGACTACGGCGTTTATATGTTCAACAATAGGAAACGTAGTCTTAGCTGTTTTAAAATTACACCAAGTTTATTTTGGATTATTCCAATGGAAGAATACAAGGCGCAGGGAACTTTGAGGTGCGTAAACGCCACTTATAGGTGCGTAAACGCTATTTATAGGTGCGTACACGCTATTTCCAAATTCTAGAGGTGCGTAAACGGCGTTTACGTGCGTTTACCCTCCACTACAGCCCTGATCGTAACCAACAAAAATAAATAAAAGAGAATCACTGTGACCTACATTGCACTTTTAACCTCTGCTTTTAATTAAACAATTTAAATAAGATTTTAATTTATAATTTTATTTGCTGTTTTTAATTGTCTTTTAATCCCTGCATTTTATTTCACTTAATTGTATGAAATGTTATAATGTGAAGCACTTTGAGTCTGCCTTGTGTATGAAAAGTGCTATACAAATAAAATTGCCTTGCCTTGCCTTGCCTTGAGATAAATCAAGCAGACCTGAGAGTTTCGAGTCTGCATTGTGGATCCTTTATGCCATCCGTGAGCTTTTGTAAATCTTCGCACATTGGATTGTCACTCAGGTCCAGCTCTCTCAGACAAGAGGTCACAGAGCTGAGAGCTGAGGCCAGAGAACGGAAGATTCTCCAAGACAGCTTACAGCCACTCAACCTGAAGATGTCACAGCCAGGGCTTGAAATGTAATATTTACAACATCAAATATGTAAAGGGAGTTAAAGCACGTACAGAGATCGATTGGAGGCTTGAAGCACTGGCAGCAAGAATGTAAACAGCGTTTGATTGTTCTTCTGACAAGAGGTTGACAGCAGTGATGACAAAGCGCTCAATGACATGAAAAGCAGCCAGAAACTGCTGAAAGCTCAAGTGGACAAAGCTGAATTGTTTGTCCTGGTTAAGCCCACAGTCCTCCCTAAAGATCTGCGTGAGCACACTTGCGTAGACAGAACCATCTTCAACAGCAATGCTGCACTCTTTAAGATCTGCTTTACAGAAGATCAGGTTGCCTTTTTGCAGCTGCTCAAACGCCATTTTTTCCAAAGACAGAATCATCTTTCTGGTCTCGATGTTCCGGAGTGGATCCGTCTCAACGCCTTCATGACCATTAACATTTGCCAATTTTGACTGATTTAATAGAAAATGGATATACAGCTCAGTCAAGGTCTTGGGTAGCTCTACTCTTTCTGTGGTTTTCAGAAAATTCCTCCAGAACTGTTGCAGTGATCCAACAGAGGACAGAGATGTGGCACATTACGTGGAGATTTTGTGATGCCTTGATATTGATGATGATTCTGCTGGTCAGCTCCTTATTCCTAAACCTCCTTCTGAAGTACTCGTTCTTTGGATCAGTGAACCCTCTCACCTCTGTCACCATGTCAATGAACCCTTGAGGGATTAGACTGGCTGCCTTGTATGTTGTGGTCACCCAGATGAAAGCAGAAGTCAACAGTTTCCTTTCAATGAGGTTTGTCAATATCACGTCCACTGAAGCTGCGTCGGCAATGTCAGGATCTCGTTGTTGCGGAAGTCCAAAGGAAGTCGACACTCATCCAGACCATCGAGGATGAACACAATCTGGAGTTTATCAAAAGAGGCTATTCCTGCTTCTTTGGTGTCAGCAAAGAAGTGACAAAGAAGTTCTTCCCAGCTGTATTTTTTCTCCCTCAGCAAGTTCAACTCCCGGAAACTGAATGGAAATGTGAAGTAGGTATCGATGTTGACTTTATCTTCGGCCCAATCGAGGGCAAACTTCTGTGTCAAGACTGTTTTCCCAATGCCTACACCTCCTTTTGTCAGTAACGTTCTAACTGATCCATCTTGACCAGATAAGCAATCAATGAGGTCTGCTATGTTGATACCATTTTCCAAATCAACAGTTCCTGTGACGTCCTGTTCTATGTTGACAACCCCAGACTTTTCCTCAGTGTAGATCTCATTTATTATAATCTGCGTACAAGATTTTTTGACTTGCTCAAGCAAATGCTGAAACTTCTTCTTCAGGCTCAATTTTAGTTTGAGCTGGCATTTACTGAGAGCCTCTGAATGAATGGGCAGGAGATGAGATTAATTAGATGCATATTCTAAGTGTAGCAATGCTAACAAGACAATAATAATTACACCTGTCTCTGCAGTACTGTGATCAACAAACTTAGATGTGGCATTTTACAAGTTGTTTTTTTTCCAAGTCCTGTCCGCAACAGACTGGGGCTTTGCATGTGAATACATTAACGTGGCAACATTATTATTCTGTTTGACTGTATTATACTGGAAAATTATACTGTCAATACATTTCATTTTAATTAGAGAATATTTAGCCTTGGACATAGCACTTAGAAAATAGTCTGGTGTTGGGGTTTCTTTCATCTCTATTTGATGAGGATTGTCGGGATCTCCGATCCCCCCGAGTTGGTTGACGAGAAGGATCGCAGCACGTTGATCAATTAAAGTCAAAAAGTTAACATTTACAGTGCATCCGGAAAGTATTCACAGCGCTTCACTTTTTCCACATTGTTATGTTACAGCCTTATTCCAAAATGAATTAAATTAATTATTTTGCTCAACATTCTACACACAACAACCCATAATGACAAAGTGAAAACTGTTTTTTGCAAATTTTTGCAAATCTGTTAAAAATAAAGAACAAAAACATAACATGTACATAAGTATTCACAGTCTTTGCTCAATACTTTGTTGAAGCACCTTTGGCAGCAATTACAGCCTCAAATCTTCTTGGGGATGATTCCACAAGCGTGGCACACCTATTTCTGGGCAGTTTTTCCCATTCGTCTTTGCAGAACCTCTCAAGTTCCATCAGGTTGGATGGGGAGCGTCGGTGCACAGACATTTTCAGATCTCTCCAGAGATGTTCAATCTGGTTCAAGTCAGGGCTCTGGCTGGGCCACTCAAGGACATTCACAGAGTTGTCCAGAAGCTACTCCTTTGTTATCTTGGCTGTGTGCTTCGAGTCGTTGTCCTGTTGGAAGATGAACCGTCGTCCCAGTCTGAGGTCCAGAGCGCTTTGGAGCATGTTTTCATCGAGGATGTCTCTGTACATTGCTGCATTCATCTTTCCCTCAATCCCGACGAGTCTCCCAGTTCCTCCCTCTGAAAAACATCCCCACAGCACGATGCTGCCTCCACCATGCTTCACTGTAGAGATGGTATTGGCCAGGTGATGAGCAGTGCCTGGTTTCCTCCAGACATGACGCTTGGCATTCAGGCCAAAGAGTTCAATCTTTGTTTCATCAGACCAGAGAATTTTGTTTCTCATGGTCTGAGTCCTTCAGGTGCTTTTTTGCAAACTCCAGGCGGGCTGTCATGTGGTTTTTACTGAGGAGTGGCTTCCGTCTGGCCACTCTACCAAACAGGCCTGATTTGTGGAGTGCTGCAGAGATGGTTGTCCTTCTGGAAGGTTCTCCTCTCTTCATAGAACAACGGCGGAGCTCTGTCAGAGTGACCATCGGGTTCCTGGTCACCTCCCTGACTGAAGGCCCTTCTCCCCCGATCAAATAGTCCAACACTCGACTAGGGGTCCAGACCTCTGATTGACATTTGGATAGTCCTCCGTAAAGTGATCTTTGACGCGTAACTTCTAATCCCGGAGAACTGTAAGCAGCGACTGTTTGGTCTGATATTTTTATTTTAAATAACAGTCTGAAGTTAAGTCTTTGAGCTCAAGGAGTAAATCCACATCTATTACCGTCTACAGTCTTTTTCCGTCAAAAGTTTGATAGACTGTTCGGGGGTTTGTCTTATCGGTGAATTTAAAAGGAAAGCTGTGTATTTCACCATGAAGCTCCTCTGATGTCAAATATTTTTTAGAAATCAAATCTGCCAGTCAGACTTATTTCTAGAGGTACAATCACAAAAAGCAGATTCCTGCACATCATGTAAGAAATGTGATTAAGTGGAAAGCGTTTGCATGTGTGAAGACCTGTTCATCCGTTTCACACCATCAACAGACACAAGTGCATCAAGCTTCAACACATTTACAGCTTTACCAAACAACTCTGGTGACCAAGTTTCCACTTTTAACATCACATGACTATCTCCCCACGACTAGTCGGACAGGCTTACATAACTACTCCACATTACAAAGGACTCCTGGAATCCACTTAAGGAGTGTGCGGCCAAGTTGTTGGCAGCCACATACAAGATGATCCTTTTTACAAACAAGTTTCTTTAAGAACACACCAACTGTTTCCAGATGTTTTGAATGTAGTAGCTACTGACATTTTTGCCACACCACAGGTAGTCCAATGTGGACCAACAGCTTTGTTGCTAAGTTACATTGAGAAGCTGCCAAAAAACATTACGTTATCTTATTTAAATTACATTTTTCTCTCTGAGACTTTATTCTTGATAGGACTTTGTATACTATTGCTAAATAACATCTATATTGTGTTTGGGTCCAAATAGACTGGTTATCAGGATTCACACTGCTCAAATGTGACTGTTAAAAACTGGCTAACGCTACTTTAACACTGGACTATTTGCCGTATTGGACCAACTGCATTAAACAAAGCTAACATACATTTACATTTATATTTACAATATATTTTACATGACAGCAGATAATTCCTTTACATTTACTAATTGGGTTGAACAATATTCCAGAACAATTGAACAATCCTGAATTAAGAGTACTGAAAACGTTTCAGTTGTAATTGTATAAATCATCATGAAAGGTTGAAGTAAATGACAGGAGTTACGATTTTATCGATACTGCAACAAAAGAATAAAAAAAGTAGGAATACAACCTTTATTCTCTTTGTATTTAAATACGGTGCATTGCATACATATTGAACCCCATTGGATTTTTTCCCATTTTGTACGGTTACAAACTGGAATTCAAGTAGACTTTTCCATTTGATCAACACAACATGCATAGTACTTTGAAGGTGCAAAATACTTTTTATCAATAATAATGTGTAATAAATAATCTATTTGATGCATTAGTATTCAGCCCCCTGAGACAATACTTCGCTGCAATTACAGCTGTCTGTAGTCTTTTGGGGTATATTTCCACTAGCTTTGCACATCTAGAGATGGAAATATTCCTCCATCGTTCTTGGCAAAAAAGCTGAAGCTCCGTTTTTTGATTATGGATATTAAGGTGCTCTGTGAAATGTTCAAATATCCTAACCCTGCTTCATACTGAGCTGAAACGTTGTCCCTGAGCGCTTTGGTGCGCTCCTTGGTCTTCATGATGTTCTAACAAACTCTGAGGCCTTCACAGAACACGTGTATTTATATTGAGACGATAGATCTTTGTTAGGGCTTTTACAGTAAAGGAGGTGAATACTAATGGACTCAAGACTTTTCAGATTTTTACTTGTAAATAATTTAGAATTTCATGTAAACTTTCACCCGACTTCTAGATGATGGACTATTTTGTGTTGGTCCATTACAATACATTCAGAAGTGCTTCAAATCCTTTAAATAAAAATGTTGAAATTGAATAGCACTGTTTCCATGTTCCGTTTGATACTATGCTGGTATTACCTCCCGTACTTTTACTTTTTATTGCATTTGCTTCAACAAGAGTTCTCCGTATCTACTAGAGCAGTGGTCCCCAACCACCGGGCCGCGGACCGCTACCGGTCCGTGGGCCATTTGGTACTGGGCCGCAACACAGAAAGAATATATACATATTTTTTTTATTTTGAAAATTGTGCGCTCGTACCTCTGACGTTTTTCTTCACGTTTACAATTGTCCTCTTACCGTGCACGGCAGTTTCGCCCACCAGCGAACAGAGAGCGCGCGACTACTACCCCCCCCGTTATTCTGCTGGACCTTCTCGACCGGTCCGCGAAATATTGTCTGACATGAAAACGGTCTGTGAGGTAAAAAAGTTTGGGGACCACTGTACTAGAGAATAATGTAGCCACACTTTTTGGGCCGTAAAATCAGATCTTTACCACATGTAACATTACCACCTTTCTTATATGGGCCCCAACTTGTCAGCTATCAATATACAAAATGAGCTGTAAGATTGATATGTGTATTCAAGTCTCCGATGCAAACATATCACCATTAACACACAGTCCCCCTTAAACAACACCCCGTTTGTGTTTCCAAATGTGAGGAATACTTTGTAATGCCACAGTCTTTGGTAAATACGTACGTTTTGAGATTCCTCCACTGTGGACAGAACTGATAAATAAATGATAATACTAAAATGTTATTAAAATGAAGTAGAAGAAGCCGTTTCTTGGCAAAAAAAACACTAAACTTTAGAGCTAACCCAAGTCCTCAGAATGGAGGATTATTCAAAGCTCCACAATCCAGAAGGATGGAACCTAATTAACTAAGTAATTAAAAAGGAAAACAACAGGAAAAAAGATAAATCCAAACTAGAAACAGATTCTGAAAAGTAAAAATTTAGCGCAAAAGATTAGGAAACACTATTGATCCATGGGAGAGTTAATGAGCCCCACAAGCAGTAGCTGGGTGGAGGTGCTTCAGGACCCGCCGGAGGCGGTGAGGGAGGAGACGTGGAAGGAGTCGGGGAGATTCTTGGCGTACTCCACCAGCTCGTAGGAATCTCTGATGTCGGTCAGACCGAACCAGAAGACTGTCCACGACCCGTTAACGAAGCTGCCATCACAGTGTTTGAAATACCTGCACACACACACACACACACACACACACACACACACACAATTCAACCTCACATTGCAGATGGAGAATTGTAAACATGTGATCATATAGAGACAGAAATGACATAAGATAAATAATATTTAACAAAAGAACAAGGTACAGACCCGATCGATGGGAAAGGTAACCTGAAATTTAGTGATGCAGCACTGTATAGGAAATGTAATGCATTCTGGGGTCACAGTTCCTTAACTTCAGTTGAACCACTGAACCACGTTTTCATTTACTCGTTTTAAAAAGCAACACACTCACTTTTGTAGAATGCCCAAAACTGTAAGTTGCAGAGTTTTACGATGTGTGTGCGTCTCACCAGGGGTTGATCCTGTTGGTGGCTCTAGACCTCCAAAACAGTTTGCCCAGGTCCTGTCTGATGCATTCCCATAGGACATGGCTGGTGCCCTGACCCTGCTTGCTGCTGCTCACCACAAACTTATCGAGGTAGGGCGTGCCGCTGTTCACCGGCTCCATGGTGACGATGGCCGCCGCGCTGTAGCTGCAGGGACGGAATGATAGGAAAACGTTGAGGATGGAGGACAGGATGCAGACTGCATTGCTGATTCACGTGTGGTCACGTGGACGTCGTTTTGCATCTACCCTTCGGAGAGATAGATGGAGTGCAGTCGTCCCTTCAGGGAGTCGATGTAGTCTCGCCTCAGAGTTTTGTCAAAAGACACGTTGACGAGGGCCAACAGACGGTCTGCATCGACGCCATCCAGGGAGCTGTACCTGCACACACGGAACATTTATTCACTATGAATGCAAAAGGTGAGCCGAATGCACTGTGCTCATTTTCTGAAGCCGAAAGCAACCATGGCTTTGTGGCATTTAGGGTTACGGGTCGTGTTACCCGTGTGTGTGATAAGTACCTACCGATGTATGGGGTCTCCGTTTTTAAAGAGTGTTCCCGATCCTGAGCCACAAAAACAGAGCAAAAGAACAGGCATTTATCATCACACACCAACATGCATATACATGTTCCGGTGCCCCTCTCGGGTTACACCTCAAACAGGCGTCTCTCCGTGCATGTCAACGCGTTGGGACAGAGTGAGTAGGTGGCCTCGCCTCTGTGGCTGAACAGCTCGGTCAGCAGCGTGTCGGCGGAGGTGATCACGGCGGACGACTCGGTCAGCAGCTGATTGAGCAGCCTGGCTATGGCCGTCACCCTGCGGCGCTCCGCGGCGCTCAGCCACGCCGCCGTGGACAGACCGGGCAGGTCGCTAGGCAACGACACTATGTCCAGCACCTGCAGCACAAAGACGAAGCAGGAGAGTCGCACGAGTCCTTCTACAATGCATGTGTAATGTCCGGACAAGCGCAGCCAAACTCGGTGGGAACGTGCCTTGTTTTCTCGGCTGCGAAGACCTCCAGACTTGTTCAGGAACATGACTTTGTGGGGCTGCAGGGCGCGGGCGAGAGCGGCCGTCACCTCGGTCTGGTCCAAAGCCAGCGAGCACCCCCGCCCGTCCCTCCCCACCGGGCACACTACTGGGATCATCCCGCAGTTCAGGCTCCACTGCAGGAGGCGGGTGTCCACGGCGACCGAGGGCGGAGCGCTGCGGGAAGAGGATGATGGCGACAGGGTCAGATGGATGTTAGGCGAGGGAGAAGGAGGTAAAGCCTACGGTTCGGAATGAGACTTCTTTCCATAACGTTGGCATATTCTAAGATTAACGAGTGGACGGACATGATGGCGAGGAGCTGCCTCGAGCGATGACATTGCAACATGTTAGGTGTGATGTGCTGGAAAATTCCAACATAATTATATATATATATATATATACAGAATTAATAATTTTATATATATATATTAATAATTAATATATAATTAATTAATAATTATATATATGCTCACCTGCTCCCGCGCGAGGCTTCGTGGAGAAGGAGGAAGGACTCCGCGGAGAACAGCGGCAGGACGGAGGCCGAGTGCTGCTGCAGAGCCTCCGTCAGCTGCTGGCTCCGCTCCACCAGCCCTCGCTCGCACGGAGACCCGGCCAGCGGCTCGGACGGCCCCATCTCCTCGCACGCGGCCCGGCCCATCACCACCACGGGCTTCATGTCCATGCGCTGCAGGAAGGAGAGCCCGAAGGCCAGGCTGTGCACCATTTCCCTGCTGCTGAACACTGAGCTGTCCACCTGGGAGACAAAGACAAACGGAGACCTTTAACTTAAATGCAGACTATTTTTAATAGCAGTTAGTCTTTGTGTCATAACTTTGTAGTTTGATGTCTGCAGTACATGATGTTTTTTTTCCTGTGAAGCAAAGAATTGTGATGTCTTTAAAGGTTGCTCTATAAATGAACTATTATTGTATTTATAGCATCCCTGGTGGTGGTCCAATGTGGTTCATTTTCATTTTTATTCGTAACATACTTTTTGTCTTCATTTTAGTAAACCGATTTTTTCCCATTTTCTATGTGCGTATTAATTATGAAGTATCATATTTTGTTGCCTCAGCTACTTCCAGCTTACTTATTCGGTTTAATTTTTTATTTTTAATTTACACCACTTGTCAAAAACAAGCCTTTTTACACCCAAAACTAAATTATGATTTGGTAAGAAATGGTACCAGTTCATTAAGGATAAAACGACTACAACTAATTCATAAGGGCCTAATCACGTTATAAAACTCGCCTCCATGTGACAAACGGTCGGTACGTAGCAAAGTGACTACATCTTTCTCACTGAATAAAAGTTTACCCGCCATACCTCCAGTACGGCAAAGGCAGTAGACTGAGCCGAAGTCGCCCTCTGGAACTGGGTCAGCCAGTACCGGGCCTCCCGGGGGTTCCCGCCGACTTCGTTGAGGAACGCCTTCACGTCCCGGTAAATGAGATTCCCGTTGGTCGGCGCGTGTCGGTCGGAGAGACTTCCCGGCCGCTCGTGCTGGGCCAAAGCCACGCCGTTTCCTCCCGTCCCGGCGGCGACAGCGCTCATGGTCCGCGGCTGCGGACCGAACTTCTCCCGCCGCCGCTGACCGCCGGGGCACCGGGTCACAGACGGGGTGGACAGGTACCTTCCCGCCTTTACCATGGCTCGACAACCGGAGGCGCCGCCGGTCACTTTGGCCATGTTGCTGGTTCAGCAGCCGGGTGCTGGCAGCTCCTGGTCGGCGGGGAGGAAGTTTCACACACGCTGCTGAGTTGGCGGTTCTCACGTTTCATTTGACGGGGATATTAAGGGGGGTCAGAGGGGGCAAGGGGGGGGGTAGTACTGTAGGCTATTGGGCAGAATGCTGAATGTCTGGATGTTAATGTTTTTTTATTCTGTAACACGGGCGATCATTAACTAATGTTTATGTTTGTATATCCTTTAGCGTGTTAATGTGTTGTCTGTTTTGTGATGGTTTGTGTCAAAGCTGTGTGGCTTTTGTCGCCCTCTGGAGGACAGTAGGTGTAGTACAGCGACCAGGTTTACAATCCAAGAGCTTTTATACAACTGAAAGTGTTTATTTGTTTGATTTATTTTCATGCTATGATTTATTTCAAGTACAAATTACATACTGAAATACATTTGGGGAAACAGTCTGGATTAATATAAGTATTAGTTGGATTTTGATTTTAAAAAAGCCCTATACCATTTATGTTAGTGAGATAACTACAAGCAGGATGAGAATCTAGGGTCAAAGTTATTTAGGTTTTAGACAATCCACCAAATTAAAAGAAAACATGTAATAAAATTCCAGGCCAATAAGAAAAGTCAAATAGAACGTAAGTCAGGCTACACCACTCTAACCCGACATGGACAAAATGAACCTGACAAACTGAACACAAAGAGGAACATTTATAATGGATGACTGATTTGAAACAAAAGGGGAACATGAAGACCAACAATACCAAGCATCCAGCAAGCTTTGAAGCAAATTCTGCAATGTAGACAAACCATGAAATTGCAACCTCTGGTCACATGATAATATCAGGGCCAAAAATACTTTTTCCCAGAGGGAACTCTGGGAAAGAGACATCTGTAACTCAGCGGGTATTTTTATTTTTAGTTGAAACAACTTCCCAGCATATATATATATATATATATATATATATATTATTATTTTTTGCATGTGTAACCATGTTGGAAGTGTGAACTATAAAGAAAACCAAGGAGAGTTACCTACATTGAATAAGCTGTAAACCAAGGTGCACTTACGATATGGTCACTTGAACCCGAAACCATAATCTGACCCTGAACCTAAACTCACCGTAACCCCAGTTTCAAAAGGCACAAGCAGGTGACGTCCTGCTGTGTGGCGTCATATCAGGAAACGCTGCGTTGCTCTGGAAGACATTTAAAGTCTCTTCAGTGCTCCGGTGCTAATTTGAACATCCTCCGTCTGGCAGTTCAAAATACATCGTTGTGAAGATAGTGAGTAAAAAATTAATCTCTCCCAGCACTCCAACCTTGAAGTCGGCCTCTTCCCAGCTGGACCCCATCCCAGTAACGGATGTAATATCATCTCAATTCGACGGCAGAGTCAACGCAGTGCTCATCCTCCAGGCCGATCGCTCATTGACCTCCGCTAGTGTCTCTGCTACTTTTACTGCCCCACAAAAAGCCTCCCGTCGACCAGCTCGGCGACTTCAACAACACTTCTATTGGTTTATTTTTCTCTAGTCTGACTCTTTTGGTCAGTTTACACGCTTTGTGCACTTAATGCATGACTGCCAAACTTATTTATAAGTTGTCTCTGTTTGAAGACATGGTGTTTTTTGTCTTCATGTTTTGTCCCCCTATCTCAGTCTGTCATCAGGCATCTGCCTCGGCTGCCCTCGGGCAAGCATGCAAACACATCACCCCCCCCCCTCCCCCCCACACACACACACACACACACACACTCAGTAAGGGCAGTGCGGAGGTGCACGTACTGTATAATCTTCAGGAAGTAATTAGGGGGTGTAAGATCAAAGAGGGAGAACATTCCCCCTCCGACCACATTTCGACTCAAAGTCATCTTCAGGTTCTTGTGAAGGAACTCTGCGGATTACTCTGAAAATACTACTACACAATTGAAGTAGTTGTGCCTCATTTTCAGGTGGCAGCCTCGGGTTTTTTATTACTAGAACTTTAATATGACTATTCGTGGCTTCTGCAGGATTACGACGATCATCAGTGAAATGTTATTTGTTCCTTAATGCCAGACGCAGTACGGCTCAATGCACATCCTGTACTACACTCAGTTTTAAATAAAATGACACAAGTAATGACAACAAGCTCCAAAGAAACACACAGAAGCAGCTTAAAACAGTTTACAGCATTACTAAAGATAATTAGTTGAAACTCACATTAGGCTGGTTCAGTAGCCAACAGAAAGACGTCTTTATAAATGTACTATTCGCTGCTACAGTCTTCCCCTCTTAGACTTGTTCACTTATTTATACAGTAGAGGGCAGTGGACACCAAGGACAGACAGTGTGTCTCAGTTGGTTTCTACATCCTCCTCCAATCGGCATCATCCGCCAGTCGACTGAACATGCAGCAGATTGACCGTCAACATGATAATACGGCTCAGTGAATGCTCCGTAAAAACAGCTCCCAGTCCTCATAAAGTGAGGTGAGCTAAAAGATCAATCTTTCATTAGGAGATGAGACATTTATTGTACAGTAATTCATCTCGCTAGCCATCTCGACAATTGTTTTAGTCATTTTTTACAAACCTGCCGGCCTATAATGATTGTGCAACCTGTGCAAATTCATTTTTTTATTGGTACGATTTTGAACGGTAGACGAATGACAAACTCAAGGCTCTCTCAGTGTGGCACTTGAAACAAGCATTTGTCTTCAAAAGACAAACGCTTGTTTCAGAAAAGTATAACTTAACATTTCAACATTAAAATGACTTTAAACTACAGGACCTTTGTTATTAAGTCTGTTGAATTGTGCACCTGATCATTCCAAAGATTTCTGAGAAATGTTTTTATTTGAGGGTGGGCTTCATTTGCTTGCCTGGTGTCATAACCCCTTTACCCACTCTAGTTGTTTTTAACACCAAATAATAAAACATTGATTATTTTGATATAGTTTCAGCCTAGTGTTGTTGTACAAGTGGCTCCTGCTAGCTACCAAGCTAATGTGTACGGTTATGATTTTTAGCTCCAGTAGCTGTGTGCACTCATCTAATGTTAGCAAGACGTACGCTAACATTAACTGTTAGGGCGTTAGCTTGGTCTGATAGATCTTCATTGGCAATGGAGGGTCGCAAGGATGACATATTTGAAGGATATAAGCAGATTTTTATAACACATGAATTCACATGAGTTGTGCTACTGTACCTGGATGGTACAAGTTCCAGCTTGTCAACGTGAATATTAAATGCTTTTCTTTGTCATGGAAAGCTCACGGGTGCAATGAACATGCTGTACCTTTCGGAGTGTACAATGTGTCATGTATTATTTTATTTTGTTCAAGTGCAAAGTTAATGAAGTCTCCATTCGATATTTAAATATAATAATATTTTAGCTGAGCAGCCATGGAAAAAGTTTATTTCTATTCAACTTTTGAAATAGTTGAAAAACTTCTCTGCACACCTGACTGCTTGCCCTCCTTAATGACGGCCGTCTGTCTTTCTGTCTGTCCGCCTGTCTTTCTGTCTGTCTGTCTGTCTGATTTTCTGTGTGTGTGTCTGCCTGCCTGTCTGTCTGTGTGGGTGGGCATTTAATCACAGACTGTATGTGGTCCGTCATCCCTCGGAGGGCGAGAAGGCAGATTGATTTAAAGCCTTCAAGCATCTCTGATTGCACAGGCAGCATCTTGTGTGTTTACAAGTCCATCAACACGTGGTGTTAAAGTGTTTTTTCCTTCTGGTTCAACAGTTTCATCTTTTTTTTCTCCAAATGCATTATATGGTGCTGGGCAGTGAACATGAGAGATTTGTTGGTGCATGGCAATACTGATGTAAGATTACTGTACTGCACTGTGCAAACTAGTGATGAGGGTTTACTATTGCATTCCAAACAGTCACTTGTCCAGAATTACGTGGAGAAACCATGTTTTGTCTCTTACCTCCGGCGGTATTGTCATGGAGGTAGTTTTCGTTTTATTGGTAGAGGTGTTGAGATTTCCACCTACACACAAATACGAAATGTAATTTGTGGTTCACACTGCATTCAAATATTACATTTAGATTATATTGCTCGTGACTGTATACTTCTTTGTCAACAGATCCCGCACAAAGCTGCAGGCCTCTCTCTCTCTCTCTCTCATTATTGGTTTATAATAGTGCTCAGTACAGGGCTGAGTGCCACACAAAGGTTAGGACACAAATTACTGAGAGTAAGACTAACACATTGTCGGTTTTGGTCTCTTCGTGGGATTTGTAGACGTTGAGAAAACAATATAATATTACCTCGTCCTTTAACGAGTATGTGAGGATGAAGTAAAGGCCTGAGAGGTATTTTGTCAGGATACAGTAACATCACCCTCATTGTTAAATAATCTCCTCATTACTCTGGATTGTCCAAGAGTTTTCATAAAGCAGCAACAGAAAATGATGGATGGAGGTTTCGCCTCATTCATCTTCATTGTGGATTTCACAAATCTTAGTGCGTGTTCGAGTTAATCAAAATAAAGTCAAATAATTATTTCACAGTTATTGTATGACATGTGAATAAGTTAATGACCCTAAAAACAAAAACAAAATTTACCAAAATATATACATTTCAGTTAAGCTGACTCACTTAAAAGTTAGATTTGCTGATGATGTCAGATTAAGCATCATGATAAAGTAAAAGAAAATGACTGAAAATAGCACTTATCACTGTAAGTTTCCTTAAATGGCCGTAAATAGACACATTTTTAAAAATTAAATTGACTTGAAGTGGATCAAATATATGTTTAAATGTTCAAACATTTGTAAACAATTAGTAGATTGTATTAACACCACTTGTATGTTAAAATGTCCAACAATTTAAGATGAGCACCTCATATCTCAGCGGGGATTCTTTTACATTGCAGCGTCCTCCTCCTTAGTCCATCTCTGAGCACTTTCTTTGTTCTAACGTGGTTATCAGCATCCATACCGGCACACCTGCACATGTGTACACCTGGCGTTCATGCCGGCACAGTCACCCACCGAAGAGTTAATGTGTGTAAAAAAATAAGTTTGCAAAAACAGTAAATAACTCAGTATGTAAAAATGTTTCACCAAACAGAATGAGAGGCTCCTTTGATGCCTGGCAGACAGCTTGTGGGCACAAGCCCCCTCCCTCGGCACGGTAGACACCCACAAAGCCCCAGCGGTGCCACCCTGCCAACCCAGTGCCACACAGAGACTTGAAACGGCAAATTAAAGTCAGTCGGGACGGTGGATTTGGATGCACAGTCAGGGTGGGCTCATTGGTGTGGTTGGATGTGTTGGCGAATGGTGGTTATGTGTGGGTGCAAAGTATTCATTCTGGTGACAGCTTGCTGTGTGTGTGTGTGTGTGTGTGTGTGTGTGTGTGTGTGTGTGTGTGTGTGTGTGTGTGCGCGTGTGTGAGGTCAGTGCATGTGCTGAAACCAGGTCTAGGCCGACCAAGCATGTGATCCCCTGATTAGAATGTTACTACACAGACTGTGAACCAAACAGACATTTCTTTGCTCGGGAGTAAACAAACCCCCGCATCACCCCACCCGGTTTCACGTGCTACACCCGGGTGAGGTGTAGGGCTGGCGCCGTGGTACGTACAGCAATACGGGTGTTACGCCTCTTTATGTTGAACGTATGATACTGATGCTCATACTGTGTGCTGCGATTATGTAGACAAGGCGATGTACAGTATAGTGATTTTAAAAATCTTATTTTTAGGAGACTCGTCATAGTAAATACAAGACTTTTCCGTACGCATTAAAAGTCGGAGTGAAAAACGGTTTATTTAATCAGAAGGAATGGGATCGGCAACTGTAACATCCGACATCAGAGCACGATGCTTTTGGGGAAATCTGAGCTTTCAGTTAGATCAAATATTTATAAATCAATAAAGTGTCACAAAACATGATAACGCAAAACTAATGTATGTGGATATTTTTTTGTAAGTGTGGAGAATATTTGCTCGGCTAAATTTCATGCAATTTCAAACCATTTTTTCTGAATTAATTCATGTTTCCCCTTCCAATCCCTTCCCTATATGTAAAATATATACACACAGAGAGCCTTATAGTAGATATGCTCATGGTGGTAAGTTGGGCTCCCATGTCCCTCCATGTCCCTCCACGTCCCTCCATGTCCCTCCACGTCCCTCCACGTCCCTCCATGTCCCTTCATGTCCCTCCACACAGTAAATTTGCCAGTGTCAAAAAGGCAGTGTCAAACTATTTTAATTCTTCCGGAGTTCTTCCAACAATGGACAGAGTAAAATTGAACCAGAAAACTTCCAGTGTTGGTGAAAATAATCAGAGTTAACAGAGGTTTTACTCTGTCAGTGTTATTGACTCTCTCAGGCCCTGATTCAACACTGATTAGAGCAAGATACCTTCCAGAGTATCACAAAAAATACTCTGGAGAGCCCCGCCCACCAACTTTCCCGGTCAAACTGAGAATGTGGATTCTGGCATCGCCATCTTCCTCGCATCGAAATACTGTGGTAAGTCTTTCTACTATAAACTATTCCCGTTGTTTTTCTTCATTCCAGTAGAATCTGTATAAGAATAAAGGGACGTATTCATTCACCACACTAGTCAATGTTGGGTTCGTGTCTTCAAATACCGAATTTCAAATGGCTAACGTGATATCGGGTCGGCGGTTATCTTAAATGTAGCAGCCACATGTCTGAACTCGCAACACCAAACTGAACAAAAACGACACGAGGTAACGTTAATGTCAGCGAGGACGAGCTGTCCTGGTGTGTTATGTGTCATGCTTGCACATTTATTTCAGTAAAATGAAGAAAAAAATTCGTTGAAGCAGTCATATTTATTATTTCTATTTGAGCCGGAGCAAATCGCTTTAGCGTCACAATTTGGTCGAGCATAGCGGGACATGTCGCGGACGTGCCGCGGCTCCGAGAGGCTCGGTTCCCGTTAGCTGCTGCTGTAGCCATAGATATATAAATAGTAGACGCTGCATTGGCTGCTGAGGCGCAAACAAATATTTTTTATTATATTATATACTAGAATATTATTACTGTTATGCCTACTATGAATATTAAAATACGCCGAATCATGTTTTCGGTGTCATGCCTACAAAATGCCGTGAACATCCGCTTTTGTATTCAGCGAGTGACGCGCTGACACTTCGTTGCGCCAGCTGGCACTGAGTGGAGCGGGTGACCGGTCCAAGCTGGCGGCCCCGCGGCTCGTCAGCACCACTAGGCAGCAGCGGTCGATGTCTATTCTTTATGTCTTTGGCTGTAGCTGCTGCTTAATTTATGCTTCCACGTTACGGCGGCGGCGGGTGTGGCTGTGTGTTTCTGCGGGTGCCGAATCCTTGGTGAGCCGAAGCTTATATTGAAGCGCAGGCTACGGAGAAGCGTGAATTTACAACACTGGTTCACCCACTGAGGGACCTGGACGAGCAAGTGCACTTTCGATACTTTCAAATGTCAGCAACTGCCGCAAATTACGTTCTGAGCGGACCAATCACAGCACTTGCGATCCACGTCAACTCGACTCGCAGTTAGATTTTTTGTGAGGTGCACGTCAGGCTACGGCGGAGGGGTCTACGTAGTTACTTAATATGTATATTTTCCTTTTTTCTTTCAGATTGTTCTTTAATGTACTGTGGTGCTCTGGTGGTAAGTAATAAGTTGATGTACTTGACCGAAAATGTAGTTGTGTTTGTTATTTTTAAAGCTGAAATAGGGTATTTTCAGGTTGTCAGCTTGTATGGGGTTGTAGATCATAATGTTGATTTCAGTTTGCTGTCTTTGCAGATACCATCATGTTGATCAAAACATTCCTGTCATCCAGCACCAACCAAGATCTTTGCCACTGTGATAAGATGTGAGCTTTACATGTTTTAGGTTTACTTTTGATGCCAATATTTCATGTTTACTTGGAATAAATATGTATTACAGTATGGATACAATTGTCTGTGTGTTTTTCCCCCTGCATAGATATGCAACACTGGTAGGAGTTGGTTAAAAATCAACACTCTTTGGAGTGATTTCTTAATCAACATAGTGTAAAGTAGGTTTAACACTGGAAAGGTTATTTCTTTTATAACTCTTTAGTGTTACATGTGAATAACACTATGGGTGTTACTTCTTACATAGTGTAAAACTTGATTGACACTTCTTAGAGTTAATATTATTACACTACACTGCACCTAGTGTAAGATTTTAACTCTTACCAGAGTAAAATTGACTCTGGAAATTTAACTCTGTGTTCAGTGTACATTTAACACTCTGTAGATAGGGACCATATGTTCACTGAGGTAGTGTTAAAATTGACTCTTTAAGTGTTGTATTAACACTGGCGATTTTACTGTGCACGTCCCTCCATGTCCCTCCATGTCACGCCCGTGACCACAAGGTCGGGCCTCCTAAACTCACTTCAGGAGGCCCGATTTGATTTCCCGTCTTTATCGCGAGGACACAGATGTGTGAGCCGACTAACCAAACTTCCTGCGTTTCATTAGTACTTACAAGCCAGTAACATTTCCCATTTAGAAATTATTATTTGCTCTGTTTGACACTTTTTTTAAGTGCGTATTTAGAGATAAATAAAATAAATAAACTCCAATTGTCAGGTAATTTATCACTTCGTGGTTGACAAACGTCATGACACACATTTAGTTTGTGTCCAAATCCTTTAATAATAAAGGAATCCTTTGAGAGTGTTGAGTCAAAGAATAATAATCTCTTAATCTGCCAAAACCACACAGCAAAGACCGACCTTGATGCTGTGTAACGACTGTGCTCTCCATGCGGCGTGTACTGGATGAGCATTTGTTGGTTTTTCTTTGGTTGTCAGTTTAGGCTATACAAAATAAAATCTCTTTTCTTCTTTTTAATGGTGTCTTCAAAGTGTGATAATGATAACTACTTCCATCCAGTGGGTCACTGTTCTGTGGGTGATACTGAGACATCAGTAGTAAATAACCAGAGAGAGGTTCAGCACATTCACTTTTCATTAAGCATCATACTCTTGTTTTATGTCACAGATTCTTAAAAAAAATACTTACACCCACCTTATTTAGAATGACACAGGTGATGTCTTTTTTAGCCAAAGCTAAAACAGGAAAAGACACAGAGGTTGTGGAACAGCTATTGATTAAAAATAATTAGTTTTTTGTCTTTTGGTAGGCGCAGAAATCAGAATCTATTTCATTTCCCACACGGCTTAACGTTGGATCCCAGCATAGCTACTAGAAAACACCTTCTACACACACACACACATGCAGTCACTGAAAACGCCCTCCTTGTATTTCATCCAACCTTCTTTTCTATCTGTCTCTCTATCTCCCTCTCCCCCTCTCTCTCTCCCTCACTCACTCACACACTCAGAACACCCGTCTCTTTTGTTTTTGCCTAAACTCGGTTGAAATTCCAACACGAGGCGAACAGGGCAGGAGAAGGACGATGGAAAAACATGTTGGAATTTTTTTCCTCTTCTCAGATCTTCAGGGTTTCTCAGCAGCAATTACACAGAAGTGTTACCAGATGCCTCTCGCCATTGTCGGACCTAAAAACCACGTATCTGCACAAAGTCAGTCTGTCTTTCAGGATCTGGAAAAGGAAATGCTTTTTTTCTTTTTCACGCCAATGAAGTTTTGAAATTTTCGGGATGCGTTTTTAGCAGAAGACCTCGGTGCTGATGAGGCTCAGTCCACGCAACAAACCAACAGCGGGACATTTGGTGAAAGAGAAACGCTGTTGTAGAGTTGTTTCCCAACAGCAGCATTTGGTTTCTGCAATCTTATCTCATCCGTGAGCCTTGACTCTGAGCTCTCCCCAATTAGTTCAAGAAAAACACACTTACATGTGCACACACACACACAGATTCCTATCACACACAACTCTGCATGTGAATTTACGCACATATACACGCATGGGCAAGTTGTACTTTTTGATTGTTTTTACCTGCAGTGTAGTCACATGCTTTGATATACAGTAAGCATGCAGGGATGTATACGCACTCCCACCTTACTTACAACACTAACATAGAACTACATTCTTCCCTCACACCACTTGAGATTACTGTGTCATCCAGTGCAGTACCGATCGCAACGGTTATTTCATTCACTGAATAGTATCTGTCTTTAAAACACATGGAGACAAATATCTTGAACCTTTACTTTATGTAATAAAAGTAATGATGCAATGATTTAAAAATACTCCACTACACAAGTAAAAGTCCTGGATTCACCTATTATGACCTAAATGTCCTTAACAAGTGAAGCAGCTGCTTACATTTATATTTTTCCATTAAAGGTACTTTTGAGTGGTTATGATATGACTCAATTCATAACTGATGCCTCTTTATGAAGTACGGAAGGAAAGGCAAAAATATTCAGCAAAAATATTGACTATTTCTACAGTGATTGTCATTGATGCCACCAGGTTTGATTCTGCGCAAAGACCAAATCCACCAGGGTCAATGGAGCTTCCAGCAGTAAAATAAGACGTTTTCTAAACAGCACTGAAATTTAAACAAAATGAAAGTTATACGAAGTAGCTTGAACAAAAAACTTCAAAGGACTGAATTACAGACTAAATGACAAGATTAAAGGCATATTTTTTAGACTGAGTAAAAGTCTGGCACATTATTCTGCGTGAAATGTGATTAATCGTTTTCGGTTGGCGTTTGTACAGAATAAGCAAACAAGATATAGCGTGTTAATCAGTGAGCGTAGTTGACTACCTTTTGAGCCGGAGGAAACTCATTTTTGGCGCCTGTCTCCGCAACCGTGTTCTTTCGGTCCCGACTCTGAATTTGTCACCATAGGTGAGGTGCAGCACCTGTTTTACTGCTGCGGCCACACCAATCGCTCTGTCGATCTCCCAATCCATCTTACCCTCACCCGTGAACAAGAGCCTGAGACGAACACAGCTCCTGCTGCAGTCATACAGAGACCATATGGCCCGTTACAGCGGGTCCGGCACCCCATTCTCCCGCAGCACCCCCCACAAAAACCTTGAAGGGACCCGGCAAATCCACAAAATCCACAAAGCACATGTAGACTGGTTGGGCAAACTTCCAGCACCCCTCCAGTAGTCTTGTGAGGGTAAAGAGATGGTCCATGTTTCCATGACCAGGACGGAATCAGCACTGCTCCTCTTGAATCTTGTATCTATCTACACATATCTAATAAAAACATTTTATCTTTCATTTTGCTTTGTTACCTTGATATCATATGGCCTATAATGTGCTATTTTAATGATGTGTGGATAGATGCAGGTATGTTTGGAACTCTTTGAATACCATGTCAGGTCTACTCTACTATAAGCCGTAATTCACCAATCACAACCCCCGCCCACTGTGCAAAGCTAACACAACAAAAGTGTGATCATCACAAATCAAACATTTCTGACACCGGTCGCTGTATTACTTACACAGCCTACGGCTGCATTAGCCCCCAGTCCTCAAATAGCACGGAGGTTGGTAAAGAGGGAAACTAAATACCTTTTGTGGGCACACAGAGAGATTATGCGTATTTTCGGTTATTCGGGTAAGCTTGATTTTCTGACACGGCCACTTTGGGGTTTTGATTGAGAGAAGGAACGCTTTTGATATGCATAAACACTGGTGCAAATGCGTGCACATACATGCCATTCACACATCACACCCCACTAAACACACACAAACACACTCCAACTCACTCGCTCATTCACACACATACAGAGACACTGCCTATGCTCTCAGTTTCTCCCGCTGTCTCCGGGGGGGGAGGTAATTGCTGCGGAAGCCGAGCTACTGAGCGCCAGCCGTCTCTTTGGTTGATAGGGATCAGGGGCCAAACAAGTGTGGAGTCTACAGTCCAAAGCAGAACTCCTCACAAGACTTAGGACACAACATATATTCCGCTGTTCTTTTATCTGTGTTAGCGACATCGCCCCTCGCTGACTGGTTTCAGATGTTGGCTCTCTTGCTAAAGGTGTGCTTGATCACATTGAGTCATGAACAAAAAATGCACTGTGGCCAGGCCCAACTTAGGCTACAATGTGTCAGTCGCTAGAGTCTTTTATTTCTTTTGTGTCACTTCCTTTTCCTCTAATCGCTTAGCACGCAAATCTCCACCAGCATCCGCCACTCCTTGCCCTAATTACCAATGTTAGCACGCTAAAAGGCTAGACATGGAAAACCTGCCAAACATCAGCATGTTAGCATTGTAACTTTGCTTTTGTTAGCATGTTGATGCTAAAACCTGGCTCCCAGCTGCAAGCATGGTATCTGGGCTTGACCCTGAGAAGCTAAAGCGACTTTACGTCATCAATAAGGGGTGTGATATCACGTGAAAGGGTTCATTTTCCCCTCTTACAAGGTTTGCGTTCTGTCTCGCCGCCTCCACCCTTCAGCCCTCTGTTCAGATCTTCAGTGGCCTGCGAGGGGGAATTTACACTCTGTCGTGCCCGTTTGACACAGTGAGGGTGGAAGCACATCAACATGTTTCAAAGGATTTTTCGGACCCCATAACCTTTAGATCATATAAATACCAAGTGTACATTTTCCCCAATAGTTTTAATTTTCTCTTTAACAGGATTTCATTAGATGCAAGAAAATTAGATGAATAATAATTGCCCTTACTTTTGACATTTTGAACGCAATTATGAAATTAATCTGTGTTTCATGAGATATGTGCAGCGGCCATTGTATGTGCGCCACAAACAATTCAGCGCTTTCTAGGTTGGGTTTTTTCTTTCAGCCAATCCTCACTCTCGAGTGCATTTTACGTTCTACCTTTTTTGGCTTCTGAGTGGATAAGGAGACTGTCGCTCATTTTCAAGTGAATTTAGTTGCATCCAACAGGATCAGACGATGGGACACCGTCCAACCATGACCGGACAAAAATGTATGTTTTTGGGCTATCACGTCGATAATGTTTTCAGCCTGGTGTCTCCATGTTGTATGGGACTTATAGGGCTGTTATCCTGACAAAAATGCGGATAGACAAAGTAGTTACAAAGCTTCTTATCATGGTCTGCTAACAGCCTCAGATTGCATTTAGGAGGAAGTCTACTTTTGAGTTTGGGTACAGCCAACTTTGTGTACCACAGTGCATATGGCCTTTACTGACACCAACTTTCACCTGCTGTACACACTTTTCAGCGATGAACTGAACTTCTGAAAATGGGTATCCCCAAACAAGTCTTTAGAACCCAAAAAGCGGGTTAAAAATAAACAAACACTCTTGGTTCACAACCAAGAAACACTGATACAAATATGTCTTAACATGTGACCACATTCCGGCCTTGTGTGATGGGCTGGAGTTTGTATAAATCACCGTAAAAATACGCTTAAACTTTGGAGTGAAAATTCCTGATATTATAAAAATAATATGGTGTCTATATAATCTGTGTGTCTACACATCTTGCAGACAAAGAAGCTTGAGTCCACTACTCTCTACTTTTAGTATTCTACCGTAACATATTCTACACATGAGAGACGTGCTTTTGTTTTTTTCATCCACATGCTGTAAACTGTTGCATCTGGGTGGCTCGAGAGGGCGCGGCATAAACAGCGCTCCGGTTTGATTTGATCCCTTCCACATTGGGAGGACGGTTGCACATGGGTGGACAGTGTGTATTGAGTTCCGAAAGCCAAATTGAAGAGTGGGTTAGCAAAAGCCTCAACAACAACAACAACAGCGCAACTGAGGGACACTAACATTTATGTAGAGAAACCACACACACACACACACACACATACATTTACTGTGCTATGCAGTTGCATATCAGAAATTGTTTAACTTAGCCAGACAAGCCAGATACACAAATCCTTGAGAAGATATGAAGTGATTTACATTAACGACACAGGAAAAGAAAGATGCCAGCATTTACGCATGACAACATTAATGCAGACACACACTCACACACACACAGATGGTGTCAGCGGGGCAGACCCCCTAGTCCGTCCACATATGGCTGCAATTGACCGGCAGGGTAGGTGGATAAATGGCAGCCGACCGACCCGTGGTATAATTATCTGACCAGCCTCTTTATGTAGCTTTAAATAGGAGTCTTGTTTGCACTAAAAATAAACTGTCATTTCAGCCCACTGACATTTGACCCCTGACACTCGACCCTGTGCCCCGAAAGGAAAAGGATCGGCCATCTTGGACTTGGCGTTAAAAATAGCAGGCGTACCTCACTTCACCCTTGAACCTGAACATTAAAAAGGAGTTCCGCCTTTTCTTTTATCCATCATATCCAAGTTATCCATCATTTAAAAAAAGTGTCACCTCCTTTTACAGTTTAACTGAAAAAAACATACTAGAAAAAAATCATCCAAATTCATTCAGTTGTTGAAAAAGGTAACTTTAAGAGAAAATTCTGGTACTTTTTACTACATATCCAGTCGCTAATGTATTCATTTGTTGAAATTAAATCAATGAATGAAATGCTCTGATGCCCCGTGCACTCATTGTGCGACACCGCCGTCTGCCATAGTCTAGCTGACAGTAGTGAGTACCAACAGCCAAGTTTGTTGTATATGATTTCGGGGGAGTTGCTTTGGAGGGACTCAGGCATCTACTTCAACAAATGATTCCAAACACTTTCTGCTGCATCCAACATAACAGGGGATTCAGAACTGTGCCCAATGAATTATTGTAGCTAAACGCATTCCTCTGCTTTGAAAGGTGAAACAAGTGGAGGTAGGAGGCAGCATGAAGACAAAGACGCTTTGATGAAATAGAATCCTGCTGTAAACATAACAATATGTCATTTTTTTGTGTATAAGTGCAGAAAAGATCCCATAAGCAGTTAGCTATAAAAGCTAATTCTGAACTCCTGTGTGTGAACTACATTCGGTTGGACAAAAACAAATTATACAAAATTTCAACTTCTTTTCAGAAAGCTTTAGGAGGTTTGCACTATTTGCCCTATTTATGTAGATTCAATTTTTTTTTCTGAATCAGCACAACGGTGCAAACACTATGGAACCATTTGGAATAAACTCCAAACTATTGTTTGAAAAGAGGGATTGTTGGAGCCCTCTCCATCGCATTGCAGACATTTCTTTTAGGCGAAGCATGTCCTTGTTTTTTTTTCTCCTTCTCTTGGACTAACACTTTCTACTCCCTCTGCCCCCAACTTTAAAACACTAAATCACCACCTGTTCACCCTCAGAATGCCCTCCTTCTCCGAGTCTCATTCACACCCGCATAAAAGAGTTAATGACCCTGACCTGTGATTATGATGGCCTGTGGCGTTCACCTGCAGCTCCGCTCCACACACACACACACACACACACACACACACACACACACACACACACACACACACACATGCAAGCAGCGGCTGCAGGAACCCAAGACCTCTGACCTCTGCAATAACACACTGGGCCAGATGTGGTGCACAACCTCTCTCTCTCTCTCTCTCACTTTCTCTCTCTGATACATTGTATGGATGATATCTCATTCAGATCAGAAATAAGTTCTTGTGATGATATCAGTTCTCCGACCCCACGCGCCACAACACATATCTCTGTAAAAAAAAAGAATATGTCCGCTTAACCCCTGGAGCTGTGTGAATGTGGCATGAATGTTATTAAGTTCAGTTTAATTCAATTCATTTTATTTTGTATAGCCCAAGATCGCAAATTACGAATTTGCCTCGGAGGGCTTTACAGTCTGTACACATACAACATCCTCTGTCCCGGAACCCTCCATCGGCACAGGAAAAACTCCCCCAAAAATGAAAAAACCCTTCCAAGAGGGAAAAACAGGGAAGAAACCTTAGGGAGAACGTCAGAGGAGGGATCCCACTCCCGGGATGGACAGACTACAATGGATGCCATGTGTACAGAATGAACAATGTATAATACATGCAATTCCTATGACAGAAATGATTCGAGTAATTGTGAGTAGTAAGCCAGGCCCACAGCAGGACCACTGCAGGGACAACCACCATCAGATAGAACCACCATCCACAGAAGCCTGTGGGGAGGGAGAGCACAGAGACTTTAGGAGAGGGTAATGTTGGTTTACGAGTACATTAATATGATTACAGTTTTTGCCCGTTGCTTGAACACTATAGACACAGGCTTAAACAAAAGTAACATAACTTGAAGTTGTTGTAACTATACCTTAAACAAAGTGTAACCATACCTTAAACAAAAGCGCTGCTTTGCACTTTAGTTGCAATTCTGTAACACACTTGCTCCTTTTTGCAACACACTTGCTCCTAGACACTACAAACTATTTCATATATAAGACACTTAGTTCAAAAATTAAATCTCAGGGTACCATTGGGAAAACACATCTATTCAAAATACAACACACATTGGTTAATTGAAAAGAATTAGACACACACCTGAAAACACTTACTTACAAAACTGAGCACTAAACAGCCAGTTACAAAAAGGCCCCAGTTGCAGTAATACGTTTTGAGAACTTTGCAAGCATGGAGGCAGAGAGCTAGAGGCAGAGGACGAGGAAGACAGAGGGGAGGACGTGGTCGAAGAGGCCACACAAGGACCATTATTTTGGATGACATAAGAGCAACTTTGGTAGACCATGTCATAAACCGTGGCCTGACTATGAGGGAAGCTGGGCAGAGAGTCCATCCTACAGTAATCTAAGCCGTTTCACAGTTGCATCCATAATAAGGACATTCCGACTGGAAAACAGGTATGTCTTCAACTGTATACTCTACTCAGACTGTGGATGGCTTTTGAGTAAAGCCATCCACAATATGTATGTTTTTGTCAGAGAATCCTGGACATGGATGGAGCTGTCCAGCCACATGAATTTATTTACATTAACGAGGCTGGATTCAACCGTAGCAAAAGCAGACGACGAAGACGTAATATAATTGGCCAAAAGGCAATTTTGCACGTCCCCGGGCAGCGCGGGGGAAATATAACATTGTGTGCTGCCATAAGTCTTCGAGGGCTACTGCACCATCATGTCAAACTTGGTCCCTATAATGCGCAACACATAATCACATTTCTCGATGCACTTTATAATGCAATTGTACAGGATGGACCAGATCAGCCCAGGTTTGTTGTTGTCTGGGAGAATGTTAGTTTCCATCAGGCTGCTCTGGTCCAGAACTGGTTCACCAACCATGATCCATTTGAAGTTGTGTACTTGTCCCCTTACTCGCCATTTCTAAATCCTATAGAGGATTTTTTTTCCGCTTGGAGATGGCGCGTATATGACCGCCAACCACATGGCCGTATGCCTCTTCTGCAGTCAATGGAACAGGCCTGCGGAGACATTGAGGTGAGGTCAATCCAGGGATGGATTCGGCACACAAGAGGATATTTTCCCCGATGCTTAGCGAGAGAAGACATCGCTTGTGATGTTGATGAGATCCTGTGGCCAGACCCCAACAGACGGCAGGATCCATAAGCCTGCTTGCGCACAATTGTGTTTTTCTGTGTTTACAGTAGTGTATTGTTTTTATTTTTGATTGAACTGAATTTACTGTACTGTAAAATATACTAATGTAATGATTTTGAATTCAGTATTTCATTTTTTGGTTGTTGTGAAAACATGCCCTCTGTGGAAATGTGTTCAAGCAATGGGCAAAAACTGTATTATCTAAAATAATAATGATGATGATGGCAGCAGCAGGCGTCAGCAGGGCCACGGTCGGTGTCAGGACCAGGGTCCCGAAGGAACTACGATCTACGGAGACCTGCTAGGGGAGGAAGCACAAAAAACTCTCGGAAAGAAGCTGAATTAGTCATTTGCACTAATAAAACGTGAATTATGGTAGAACGAGAGCGTGAGAGGAGCTCGGTGTGTCCTAAGAAGTCCCCCGGCAGTCTAAGCCTATAGCAGCTTAACTAAGGGCTGGTCCGGGCTAACCTGAGCCAGCCCTAACTATAGGCAGAATCAAAGAGGAAAGTTTTAAGTTTTACTTTAAAAGAGCTGACCGAATCTGCCCCCCGGACTGAAAGTGGAACCTGGTTCCACAAAAGAGGAGCTTGATAACTGAAGGCTCTGGCCTCCAGCCTACTTTTTATAACGATAGGAAAAACAAGTAACCCAGCATCTATAATCGACGGTGCCTCACCAGCAAGTGCCTTAGGTAAGGAGAAGTACCTTAAAATCTATTCTTGATTTAACAGGGAGCCAGTGCAGAGAAGTTAATACAGGAGTGATACGATCCCTTTTCTTAGTTCTTGTTAATACATGTGCTGCAGCATTCTGAATCAACGGGAGAGGCTTAAGAGATTTACAAGAGCAGCCCGATAACAAAGAATTACAGTAGTCCAGTCTGGAAGTGACAAACGCATGAACTAATTTTTCTGCATCACTTTGACACAGGAAGTTCCTGATTTTTGATATGTTACGTAGATGAAAATAGGCAGTCTTTGAAGTCTTCTTTATATGAGAGTTGAAGGTCATATCCTGGTCGAAGAGAACTTCCAGATTCCTGGCGGTGCTGCTGGGTACCAGAGCAATTCCATCCATAAAAACTGTATCACTTGACACCTGGCTTCGAAGGCGCTCTGGGCCTATCAGGATAACTTCCGTTTTTTCTGAGTTTAGCATCAGGAAGTTGCCGGTCATCCAAGTTTTGATGTCTCCAAGACATTCTTGAAGTCAACTAGCTGGTCCGTCTCTTCTGGCTTGATCGACAGATACAGTTGAGTATCGTCTTCCTAACAATGGAAGTTTATGTGGTGTTTCCTGATTAGATCGCCCAAAGGAAGCATATAGAGGGTAAATAAAATCGGTCCAAGTACAGAACCTTGTGGGACTCCGTGACCAACATTGGTGGTCTTTGAGGATTCACCGTTTACAAGCACAAACTGGGATCGGTCCGATAGGTAGGATTTAAACCAGCTGAGTGCAGTTCCTTTGATACCAATTAAATGTTCTAGTCTCTGCAACAGGATACAATGGTCTATGGTATCAAATGCGGCACTGAGGTCCAGCAAGACAAGAAAAGAGATGAGTCCTTGGTCCGATGCAAGTAGAAGATCATTCGTAATTTTTTACCAGTGCTGTTTCTGTACTGTGATGCACTCGAAATCCTGACTGGAAATCCTCGAACAAAGCATTGTTTTGTAGAAAGTCACATAATTGATTTGCTCACTGATTTCTCAAGGATCTTAGAGACGAAGGGAAGATTAGAGATAGGTGTAAAGTTAGCCAACACCTCTGGAGCAAGAGTAGGTTTCTTAAGAAGAGGTTTAATTACAGCTACCTTGAAGGACTGTGGTACATGTCCTGTCAACAAAGACAGATTCATAATATCTAATAAGGATGTGCTAACTAAAGGAAAAACTTCCTTAAGCAGCTTGGTCGGAATTGGATCCAAGAGACAAGTAGAAGATTTAGACTTTGAAAATAAAATAAAGTCAGTTGATCAAGGTTGATGAAAGAGAAGGCATCCAAACAGGCATCAGGGCCCACTGCTGCATCCAAGGTTGCAGTACTAAGCCTGTCGTTGTCGACATCCACATGAATGTTAAAGTCACCCAAAATAATTACCTTGTCCGTTTTAAGGACCAAACTCGTTAAGAACTGTGAAGAAATTCTAAATAAGGACCTGGGGCCCTGTACACTATTACAAAGAGAACCGGCTGGATTATTTTCCAGGTCGGTTGCGAAAGACTGAAAACAAGGCTTTCAAATGAGTTATAATCCATCTTAGGTTAAAAGTTTATTAAAAGGGAGGAGTCACAAATAGCTGCCACTCCCCCCCCTCGGCCTGTGCCTCGGGGGAATATGAGTATTCTGGTGGTATGGAAGCCTCTGCACTCAGTGTAGGAATGTAGGTGTAGGAATGGGTGTCAATGGGTGAATGATGACATATAGAGTTAAAGCACGTAAAGTGGTCGGAAAACTAGAAAAGCAACACGCATTTACCATTGACATGTTGTTGTTGTACTTTCACCAAAATCAAACGGAGCTGTTTGATTTATTGCTGCAGTAAATATAATTGTTAGTTAAGCTGCAATTGTTAAAACAGTTTCACCGAACAAGTTGAGCCACATTAAATATTTTTATTATTGGGCTTAGATAATTTTAACTTTAACCTTTCACCTTCATTTTTTGAAATCTATCCATCTGGTTTTTCTGAACGTTTTGCCAGAGAGCATGCCTGATCTAATCCTATAATATAAGTATATGTAGATATCTATGTATATTGTTTTGGGTTTAATTCGAGTTCCGCGCCATATCTCTACAATCTCAGATAACTTTGTGTGCCATAGAGGTTGCTGAAACAGAACCGCAGGCGGAAGGCACGCACCTTGCAAAGATATTTAGTTCACAAGCCAACACCTGTGACTGTAGGTGACAACCTGCCGGCATCTCTCCTTCTTCGCCACAACGTTCTGCTGCAAAGCCTGCAGTATATACGTTGAATGTACATATTGAACACTTCCTTCATATATTAAAATATATACCTTTCAATTGGCCCAAGTCAAAATGCAATTGCAAAGCCAAATGTCACGTTTGCCTTCAGAAGTACATAGAAATAGAGAACAACTGCCTCAGACCTGATAAGGATCAGATGGATTGTTTTTATCCGATAGTAAGACCAACATGATATTTTTAACATAGCTGCAGATTTAGAGGACCGTTCTCTGTGTTTATACGGGGAGAGTTTTAGGCGTTTTTTTACCACCATGCCCCTTGGGTGTTAAACTAAACACCCTTTTTCATTTTTTTGTTAGTTCTTTGCATTGATATGTTTGGCATGTGCCTGATCGGTTTGAGTTTCTTTGGGGAAACAGTTACTGTGAATGTAAAGCAGCCTGGACACTGGAGACGGAGTATGGGGTAATGTGCGCTTTCAACCATGTCACATTTGATCAGATATGACGTGGAAATTGCTCTTTACGAAATTGCCGCCTGGGAAAGGGGTTCATTACAAATCCACAGCTCGGTTCTAGGGTTAAATATTTCTCGTCTTCCTTTCTTGCTCGTCTTTGCAAACCGCTCTCTTATTTCAAATAACCACATATAAAATGTCAATGCGTTCACATCAGTGCTGTAGATTCTATTAAACAACCTCTCCTGTGATTATGAAACTGTTAACCTATTAGATATTGGAGAATAATACCTTATAATATTCTAGTAATCCCCCTGTCAGTGCTGTTATGCAAAAAAAGCATGGGTAACTTGTATGCAGTTTAATCTTCAACATTAAAGAGTGGAGGGGTAAAATCTGAAAATGACTCAGCATTTCTGCACTTCAGTCCAGAATGCATTCAAGGTTTGTGGTTAACAGAATATCAAATATTTTATCCTCTTATTTGGAAGCTTTTACTGTCTTCAAAACGGCAGTTGCCAACAATTTTTTGAATAACACTACAGATGTTATAAGGGACATTAAAATGTCATCACGCTAGCATTTTCAGCTAAAAGTTGGCTTAATACTTCTGCTGGTGGTAAAAATCATAAAAAGGTTGGCCAACAAATATAGCTAATTCCTGCAGCACTATATTGACTAACACTGACAGCCAAAAAAAAACGTTTTAGGATGTCTGACGGGTAAATTAATGTATTAATTATTGTATGATTTACTAGGTGGGCATTGCAACCAAAAGTAATCATATCAGTTGGTTTTATGTGTGAGATGAAGACATGATTCATAGTTTATAACAAGTGTTTAGTGTGTTGTGTGTAATGTTTGTCTAGGGTAATGTTTGTCTGTCAATAGAGAAATTCATGGTCCCCAGAAGATAAATCCTACGGCCTTTGGTGATCTTCACATGTAGCGCTACCAGCAGGTATAATTCTTCCCTTCTCCTGTGGAATATCAGCATCTACTCAAAGCATTGGCACCACATTTAGTAAGAGTGTTCATGGTTCCCAGATGTATCGTACTGACTTTTCTTTGTGCTTTTGAGAGACATGTTGAATGGATGGCATTTGATACAAACATTTGTAAGAAAGTTAGTGTTTCTCAAATTTTTCATCCCACCCACAATTTGTCCCATGCTTTGGTAAATGCTTGTATTCAAATATTAGCATACTGAAGCTAATATTTTCCTCAATGCCCAACTGGAAATGTTCAGTTTTGCACCACAGGTTCAGATTACTCCGAAAAGAAAGGCAGTCTCACATGTTTGCTCATTTTAATTGCTGGTGCGTTGCTTCAAAGGTAGATACTATGGAGTTGAGGAATTAATTTAGCTTCAACAGTTTAAAAATGCTGTACCTGAACGTGTTGTTATCTGCCAGAAGAGTTTGACCTAATTAATAAAGGATATTTCAGTGAGAACCGTGTCCGTGGAGATTTTGGCTCCTGAGAAAGTACTGGGGAGTTAACTCTTAAGTTTTGGTTAAAGGGGACAACTAAAGCGGACAAGGAGTCACAGGGAAGAACGGACCCCAATCGTGTCTTTAATAGTTGTTTTTGGCAAGGATCACTGGCAAAATGAGTGTCCAGTGTTAAAAAATGTAAGCATGTTTTTTACCAGCTAAACCATCTTCTGTATGTTTCTGCTGGAAGCTGGTGTTGCAGTCTGCTCCACAGGATGAATTGGTCTCAAATCTGGTCCAAGGAGATGTGGTCATGGGAGTGCGCCCTTCGTTGCCTATGAGGGAAGTACAGGTCATCGTAGGTAATGACCTGGCTGGCAGTCCGGTGAAGCCTGAGGTGTCGGTGGACACTCTATCCACCCATAAAGGGAAGTCAAAATCCCCCAGAACATCTTCTACTGTTCATATCATCTGTGCAGTGTTACATGCTATGAGTCCGGCAAATGGTGATTCTTGTTCTGGACATTCAGATAAAAAAAAATGTTGTTGGTTACTGGTTCTGCTTTCACCTTGTGAAAGAGCAAGAGCATGATCCCAAACTTCAGGCTCTGTACAACCAGGTTCTACAGGATGATGAGGTGGAGAGTTCAACCCATGGTTATTGGTAAGAAAACGGGTTCCACAGGGGGAATGTTTTATGGTGGAAGAAACTTTTCAAATTGTTTTGCCTTCAAGTGTAAGACTTGCTGTACTTCAGACTACTCGTGATGGAGTTTCATTTCATTTAGGGATAAGAAAGACCTACGATTGTCACAGTGTGGGTTATTTCCTGTCTTATTTTGTATTTTCTGCTTCGTGTCTCCCTGGATAACTTCACTTCCTGCCTGGTCCTGTCATTCCCTGTGATTGTCTGATTGTTTCCACCTGGGTCCAATCACCTGCACCTCCTTAGTGTGTTTAAGCAGTGTGTGTCTCTTGTCACTTGTCGCGTCATTGTCTATTGTCCTGGATGTTCGTAGTTCCTTCCTTTTCCCCCGGTTCCTGTGTGTGTTTTTGCCTGTTGGCCTATTGCTTTTTGCCATTTTGACTATTAAAGTCTTTTTGCTTTTGAAAGTCTGCATTTTGAGTCCTGCCTTCCCCGCAATCCCTGACGGAATGACGCGACCAAAGAAGGGCTCAGCAGACCCGTTGCCAGATTACGGACCTGATTACCTGGACGTAAGAAGTCCCTTCTGGCAGCGGAAAACCAACTTTATTTTCCGTCCCAGGAGCTATCAGAGGGCCTGCCTCGAGCACCGGGACCTTCTCAACCCCAGGAAAAGGAGCCCTGGCAAGAGGAAGCAGCGACCACCCATCCCCGCTGGGCCGCAGCGATCTCCCGTTCCCGCTGGGCCGCAGCGACCTCCCGTCATCACCTCATCATCAAGTCTGTTGTAAAGGTGCAACACAAAATAATTTAAAAATAATTTATAATAATCGGATCAGGAATCTAACTTCACTTGTTGTTTGCAGAAGTGTTGAACCAGTTAAATGTCAAACATTCTTAATCCAGTGCATACCAAACCCAAAGTCTCTCCTCGCACTGAATTGGACCAGTAAGAGGAGTTACCTTGGCTGATGTTAGCAGCCTGGGGAGATTTGTGTTTTAGTCCCAATGACTTGGTCTTTGGTCACACAGTGGGAGGCCCCGTAGCTTCCCTACACATGGACTGGCAAGCTGAGGAGGCCACAGAAAACTGAATGGATCATATAAATGTTTTTAGGCAACGACTGTATGAAGCAAATAAAATAACAAAAGAATCTAAAGGCAGTTCACGTTAAAATGAAGAGCCTCTACAATTGACGCGCAGAACTCAGAGTCAGACTCAGAATTTAGCACTGGTGATCAAATCCTGGCTCTTTGCCTTTAGTTGGCTCTCCTTTCTTAGCTTAGTTCTCTGGTCCCTATACCGTGACCCGAAAAGTGTCTGCCTAAATTACTTCATCTCAACCCCTGAAGAAGTCTGTGCAGCGTCTTATTAAAAGTTATCCCTGCCTCTCCACTGACAATCTTTCTCTCCTCACTTCAAAACCTGAATCAAAGGCTCCAAGAAGCAATGAAAGACAGCACTTTGGGGAGTGTGTCCTTCTCACTCTCGGCAGTGCCTGCTGCACCCACCTCACCCAGACTTAAAGAAACTGAACTTGGGTAGCGGAATAAAACGGTATCCTGAAAATGTTTGTGTGTGGCCTCCCTCTTTATTGGCACCGCTGAGCCGGGGGGGGGTTCCAACAGGTGCTATCTGCATCAAAAAAGGAGAAATGTAGTGTTACCAAAAGTAGGTGATATCGATCCTTTACCAATGCAAATTAAGCGTATGTCTTGTTTCCCGCTTGTAAGTTATTACACTGACAAATATAAGCACACCAAATTAGCTCTCATACTTCCTCTTCCTCCGTATCCAAGATGATATCCAGCCCCCGCCGCCACCTACAGCTAGACTCAGACATCTAATGGGCTGATCTAAACAATCAGTGGATTTCTCCGGGGTCACCTAGGGGTCCAGTTCCCTGCAGCATGCAGACAATCAGATCAAGGGTCGTAGAGTTTGGGGACACAACTCTGACGCACTGAAGCCAAGATGTCTGCGCATGCACTAACACTAACACACACACACGCACAGAGGAAGCTGGGAAACGAAAGGAAGCTATGGTGACAAACCATTTCCCCTATTCAGCAATTACCCACCATTCAACTCTGCACCGAGGCTCATTACATGCCGGCTAGGAATGACATTTGGAAACGGTTGAAGGGGGCCCGTTCACCGCTGCACTTTGTTGTTGTTATTATTATTGTCTGTACCGAGAGCGGCCCATTAGCACATGCGCCGGCCCCCTGCTGCCTCTCACCACCTGCACTGGTTGAAGAAGCCGATCGGACTTTCAATTAATTCGCTGTTATTGTCGGAAATATTACAGCAAACTGATGATACTGTACTTAAAGAGCTCAGAAGTGAATGGGCGTGGGAATGGGATACATATTAGGTTGTATTTATTAAAACATTTGAAAGTCACCCATAGTTAAACCATATGAAATAAAGGTGTATTACAGTATAAATAATATTGGCAAGAATTATACATTTTAACTTCTAACATGCTTAAAATATTTTGGGGATTTAATAATGTAATATGTAATAAAAACAATAAAGGTAGGGAGGGTGATTTTTTTTCTTTTTAATCATTAAAAAATACTACATATATATAACTCCAATGTATATCAGTTAAAAACAGTGGTTTTGCTTTGCTCTTGAAGATGTCCACTCTAACATCTAAGGACACTACTTTTCCAAGGTTTTTTCTTTTTCAGAGTAAATCTTAATTCTGTAAGTGTAAAACAGAAACGTCACAGACGTGCAGTCATGTTCAGGGACGGTTCAACAATCTCCCTGAAGAGAAAAATCAAGTCAAGTTAATTTCATACAAATGCTAGATTTTCCCCAAGGAAGGGAAACCTTTTTATTGCACTTTTATTTATTTTTTTGTGTGATGAAGACTTCTATTCTGATCTGTATGCAGTGTATTTAAATAGAGATTTATCTCCATTTTGTCTCAGCAGTCACTAATTGTTATAACAACAAACATATTTATTTTTATTGTTTATTTTACATTATTTTATTAAAAGCTGAAAAGGCTATTCTCCAACAAAGAAAATTAGCAGCCCTTTAACGTCGTACCCAGACCGCTCTCTGCTGTCACGTGACACACTGCAGGACGGAGGCTCACAGAACTCAGGCAGAACCTGAGATTTTAAAGTCAGAATAATTCTGTGGAGAATTCAGTTGAGCTGCTCATGTTGATTAAAAATGAATCTCAACCACCATTTTTCCCACAATGCAGTTAACATCATCAACGGTGGTACCCTAAAACCCTAAAACCCTCCACTCATGAAAGACTCTGATGAATACCAAATTAAGCGCTTCCTGAGCCAACAGCCGGCCGGGGGCGAATCCAGGGGGGGGGGGTTCCAGATGTTTTGACTTGGTTTTCATGGACCTGTCATGCCGCTACATGGTGAACGAAACTTTGAATGTAGTTTTTTTTTAAATTACATGACATTGTACATTAGCATGAATCCAAAGTGAGAGTGAAACAAGTAAAACAGTATTAATTTGGTTTGAAGTAGTGGTGGAAAAACGTCACAATAATAAAATAAAGGATTGTATTAGATGGCAACAATAAACAAATAAATGACAAAAGAGAGAACGATAAAATGTGCAAAAAATGGGAAGAAATCCAATTAAAATTTGCAAAGATAAATCAAACATGTGTCTTCTAAATAAATTAAATAAGTTAGACGTTAATGCAAGAACATTTATCTAAACCTCCCCAACCTCCTTGCCCCCTCCCTCATCCCGCCAACTCATTAGATGATGAAGCGTTGCATGAGCACAGGCTTCAGCACAGGAACGTTTATGAGCACTGGGCTGCCAAGTCGTATCAAACTGTGGGAGTCTTCCCTTTAACACGCACCTTACCCTCTCCTGAGGTCACGAGCCTGTGAGATCACGCCGACACACCTCGTAGGAAGCGAGCGAGGAATTGTTGCGGTGAGCCCCCGCTCCGCCTCACAGACACCGTGGGGGATAAAAGGCGGTAGCAGACCAGAGCGATTGGATGTACACGGTGTATTAACTATTACACCATGTTAAGATTCTATATTACAAGTAAAAACTAAATATTCTACTCTTTTTCTGGATGTTTGTTTAATAATAGTTTTTTTTTTTTTGTGAAGTAAGAGTCATTTAATTATAGTTAACTCTAAAAAAAAAATTAAAGAAGAAGTTGGAAAACCTTTAGTTATAACTTTGAATGGATGGTATTTTCAAAGCATAGTTTTTTTTAAGATGAAAACAACAGTTTCTTTCTTTAGTCAATTGGTTAATATTTTTCTGTAAAAAATGTCTTGACACCCATGAGGACATCAGCAACTTTTACTCTAAAACTATATTCTCTATTCTAACAGCACTTGGTCCAAAATCTCAACTTTTTTGTTCATTATTGTATATTGTTTTTTAGATTTCACCATGAATATTTTTCAATAAATTCTGATTTAAAATTATATTGTATTCTGTCAGACACCTTTTTTCCATGTCCATAATGCATCATAAAAAAATAATTTGAATGACGTACAATCTGCCAATAGCACCTTGTAATTAAGGTTATAGGCTCTTGTGAATATGCATGTTCTTTTACAATAATTAAAAACACATATTAATGATAATTGTAATAAATTATGTGTTAATAATGCATTCCAGACATACAAGAAGATTATAATTCATTATGTTTGTCATGGCAGTAATAGGAAGTGTCAAACAGATTAATGTGTTAAGTGTTTAATCCTTGAAGAAATATGTAACCGTAGAGTTTAAATGTCCTCCAGTGTTTGCTGGCTGGTCTTTCAAGGTTCCGTATCAGTGGTTTGGAGTTCAGGGATCTGCTCGAGAAGAACTGCTTTTACTACACAGGAATTAGTAGGAAATGTACAGTGGTGGACTGAATCGAATAGTCCTTAGGAGGAGCACAATCCTCACAAAATGCTCTAATGTATATCAGTTCCTCCCCCGCACCTCCCCCCTTTCTTTGAATTCTCCATGGGTTGTTTTTTTGTCACTTGGCCAAGCCGACCCCTTTAAAAGACGACAGGCGAGCTCCTTGTAACCTCAGGAGGGAGGCAGAGGCTTCCAGGTTTCACTGGTTCTTTTTATGGTCACGGGAAGTGTCGAAATCTCCCCCCAGCTCTTTCCACTGCTGACACGCTGCGTCGAGAAGCCCCACCGAAGCGGACATGCGCGCACACACACACACACACACACACACACCGGGCCGGCCTGTTAGGGCTGTGGTAGAACAATGTCGCACGTACACACTGAAAACAAAATTGTCGTTTGTGAAGACGGTGAGGAGGGAGAAGGTTGGAGAAGCCAATCTGTCTGCCGCTGCACGTGAGTGTGCCGGCGAGTTGGTGTGTGTGTGTCTTTTTGTGTGCGGGGGTATGGTAGTCGCTATAGTTCTTCACATCACTGAGCAGCTCAGCTTTGTTTGCTACTGCTGAGAGAGGAGGAACCCACTTGCTCCTTTGTTCGTGGATTTCATGTTTTGTTGTTCCGTTTTTTACATCACTGACGACTGCCGGCTTGTTGGGACACTCATTGATGACCATCAGAGCCTACGGGGGAAGTCAGAGTCCTGGAGCCTTGAAGCAGACGTCGAGGAACGGTTCACCGTTCCTGAAGCAGGGATCACTAAACCTTCTGTACTGAACCTGGGCCGCTTTCCACTCTGCTACTCGTGCTCCCTGACTTCTTGTCTGCTCCGGTCCTCCGGCCTGTGAAATCGATCCAGGTGATGCACGATGAGGATGTTCCCGAGCACTACAATTCTCAAGGCGCATATCTTCCGATGTGTTTGTGTGTCTCTTTTGGTTCGGTGAATGTCTGCTGTCCTTCAGCCGGGGAAGGCAGCTTACAGGTTACACTCAGGCGACTACTGTAATATTCAAAGCACCTCGTAGAATGGGGCTCTGCCATTCCGCGAGTCTGATGCCTCCGAGTTCAGAGGGTCACAGCTTATTTGACTTATTTTCTGGAGCGGGCCCCTGTCCTCTCCATCCTCACTTGGACAACGACGGCAACAAATGAAAAATGTTGATTTACTGCCGTTAGAGAGCGTTCAGATCCTTACTGGTGGCACATACTGTACACACAGAGTTGTAGGTACGGCATACCAAGACTGCACTCTCAGATGTGATATCCACTCTACAGTTCTGCTTACCAAGTGGGAATGTGTGTGTGTGTGTGTGTGTGTGTGTGTGTGTGTGTGTGTGTGTGTGTGTGTGTGTGTTCCAACTGGGTGGTCAGCCAATACATTAAGCAGCACATTATGTAGACAGCAACCAGCTAACGAGGCACGGCGGCCGAGAAGCCGCTGTTTATTTGTATAGTGATACATAAAAACATCAGCTGCAGAATCATATTATATCTACATTACACAACCTCCAGGCTGTAACCTTTACATTTCCTTTCATAGGTTAATAACTCTCAGACCTCAAAAAAGCATTTAAACCAGTCAATTGTGACGCGTAAACAAAATGTGTTGTTCAGAGTTTAAATATTTGTAATTAAAGGGGCTGTTTGGAGCTATTTGTGCATCATATTACTGCTTCCGCCCAACAAAAAGTGGACACTATCTCTCTTCTCTGAATCAGACATTTTTTAAACTATGAGACAGTTGGGATGTTCGTTAACGTGTATAAATGGACCTACTGTGTTAAAACTAAATTTCACTAAGTTTCAAAATTTTGAAAGAAAGAGAAAAAAGGGTTATGTTAAATCTCAAAAAACACTTGTTGGATATGTTGGATAGGTAGAAACTCGCCCAGGTAAATCCTTAAACAAAATAATAATTATTATGTTGCCCCTTTTATGAAAACGTTTACTAATCACACTTTTACTCCACAGAAAGGGGGAGTGGGCCCATGGATGCTGTAGTAATTTGAATAGAGGACGCATTGTGATAACTTTGATCCGTTGCCCTTTCTACTAGCGGCATCTTCCGGTTAAAATGTAACTAGTGTTAGTATTTGTTAGCACTATACTTATGTGACGGCTGCCATGAGTTCTATCCGGACTTGTTTGATGCCTGTGAAGGTTTTTTATTACATTGAACAACGTAATGTCATCCACAGCTTGACTTCTGACTTTTAGCCAAGAAGACCCGAGTCTCAAGCCCTTCGTTGGCATTGTTTGTTAGATCGATTTAGCTGTCGGTTCTTGTTTGGTGCCGCAGATGCTAGCTGGTTAGCTAGGAACTCGTCATTTCTAGTGAGTTAGCCATGTTTGATCTAGGAAAATACTACCCTGTCGAAAATTCACGTACTACACAAGTATATGGAAGTGTTACTACGAAGGAATCAAAATGAGACACAGTTCAGTCTCTGGTGTAAAGTAATTCTGTAGCCCTTAATCTGCTCTGACCACCTGCCGTTAGCGCTCCATGCTGTGTAACTATAGTGAATATGTATTGTCACTTGACTGACACATTGCTGGCAAGAATGATGTCTCGGGAAAAAACAATAAGTAGTATGCTAACATAGTTTCTAAGAAATTATATTCCATCATGTTTGTTTGTATGATGCACATATCAATCACCATAACTACATGACACAAGGGAAAGTATAATTGTTAATCACATGCGACACAAAGGTGTTTGATTGTTCTCTATGACATCGTCTATTTAAAAGGTAAGACCATGCAAAAAGGTGTGTCTTATTATAAGCACGGTGCGTTGCGTGTGCCTTTCACACACACACCCTCATGCTACCCATTGGCAATTTCAATCAAAGTGTATGAATACGGCCTCACCTAAGTTTCCATGTCGCAAACACATGCCATCACATCAGCGCACAGGAGGATGATCTCATTATAGTTTGATACAGGGCTGGATTCATGCCAGCAAACTGCTTGTATGTAAAAATCATAAGTGGTGTATTATTATATATAAAGTCCAAATTAGTTTAAGTTACAGGCTATTGAAAAGCTCTTACTGATACAACGCTTTATGTCAACACTCTCTAACTGATACCGTTAGTAACCATGATTTGTCTCTTTTGAGGCAATTGGATTTGGATTGTATTTTTTTGTTTTTTGGGGTTCTGGTTGTTATTTTTACCTTGGTTTTGGCCTTAACCCTTTTTTTCAGGCCTTCTGGTTTCTAGCTTTTGCCATGTTGTATTTTTTACGTTGTCTCGTCTTTCACGGCTGTCACCACTTTGTTTTTTTTGCAACAAGAAGTAACACAAGTCAGGTAAGTAAAGTAAGTAAGTACGTTCTATTCCATTTATAGAGCACTTTTCACAGACCAAGATCACAAAGTGTTTTACAGGGCAGGAATTAAACATAACGAGGAACACAATCTAGGGCCAATAAATAACAGACACATACGAGAATACACAATGTAAAACAGTAGGAGTAGGATATGGGTTCTACACAGAAGCCAGTCTGAAGAGGTGAGTTTTGAGCTAATGCAGGAATACGTTCATATAAGGCGTGTACGAGGCAAAGACCTAGGGCAGAGGTCACGAACTGGCAGACCGCGGTCTGGATCCGGACATGGAAGCCGTCTCGTCCGGACCTAAAGCTAAAACAGACAGGTTGTGATTCAAAAACCTTTCAACCAAGGCGGCTTTGGTCGTCTTTACGGTGGTTTAAAGCACAGACCAAATGCATTTGAGTTAAACCATCCCACGTGATTCCACTCGACCAATCGAGTCTTTGTATTCCAGGCAGGGTGATGGTATCGTCTCAGCAGTGCGCAGATTAGAGAGAATTCCAAATAGAAAGATGGTAGGAAGGAAAATTTGAGAAAAATGAGAGAACATTATTTATAATTGCAGTCATACATATATGTTTTTTGTTACATGACAATAAATATTCTCAAGGAGTTTTGATTGATTTGTTAGTAGTGTATTGATTAAATAGGGATCGCCGCAAACGCCGGTTTGCTGGTCGAGAGGTGCACAAAGTTGTGGAGGAAAATACGGGACAAATGTGTCCGCGATGAAAAGCAGCAGTGGCGATGCACGGGGCAATAAAGTCTGATAAATAAATAAACAAACCAACAACAAAGACGTGACTCTCTTGGTCGTCTTCAACAAAAACACGTTACTCCACCTGTTGTTCTGTTGAATTGCTCTGCAACACACGCAAGACTTTTAGAACCATGAATTGAAACGTTTGCGTCGACACAACGACGCAGACGCAGAAGCAGAAGCACGCGCCAGCCTTTATAGTCCGCCAATGACGGCTTGTACAAACATTCTTCGTTTTAATAATATATTGTGTTATGAAAGCGGAAATATGAGACTCCGTACAGGATGTAGTTATCGGACCAATCGCAGTCTTGTGCGCTGCTGGAGGCTTGCGTCGCTTGCGCAAGCCTAGAAAAATGGGTCGACGCACGCAAGGGACACGCAAGGGGGTCTTGCGTCTGCATCGCTTTGAAAACGCAGAAGCATAAACTAGGCTTTAGACATGTTTTTATTTACTCCCCTCTTTTGGACCATTAATTAAAATATATATATATTTTATGCTTTGTCCCATATCGGTTATTGTTGACAAATATACTTGTGCGTGTTGTACTTTTTAATGCTGTCATGTACGGTTATCTAGTGCGCTTGCGCATATACCGTGGGTTGTACGGTAGTTGATCTTGCCTGTGAAGGGAAACACACGGTGATCCATTAAACCAGCGCGGCTAACTAAGAAACCTCTAATGCAGTGATTCCCAAAGAGAGGTCATTTACAATAAATAAATAAAATGTTTTTAATTTTCAATTTTGAAAAGTTTGAGAATAATATAATATTAAAGTAAATATATATGAGCTCTGGAGAAAATGGTATATAAAACATACATTGTCAGTTAATACATTTTTAATCAGTTAAGGTGATTTAATCATCCCTAGTTTATGTTTTGATCAGAGTTGTGATTAAAGGTTTGGGTGGGCCGCAAAAGATTTTCAGATTTCAAATTGGGCCGTGGCATTCTTGAGTTTGGGAACCGCTGCTCTAATGGATTAATTTACAAATGCCATTTTAAATTCATCTCATAGCACTTAACTTGCACTACAATGATGGTAATAATTTAAATTTTGTGATTTGTATTTTCTTTATTATTATTTTTAATCATTTTTATTTGCAGTTCTGTTTTAGGATAAAGGGTTGGAAATTAAAGTTTTTTTTATCCGATTCATCGATTAATCGAATAAATAATCAACTAATCAACTAATTATAAAAACAATCATCATCTCAAGTTCAGCAGTTAATGCCACAGATCTGAAACATGATCTAGACAGGTGCTTAATATGGGGGTCAAATCACATGGATCCATCAGAAGATAATCCAAGGTTACGCAGATTGCAGTGGGCAGCAGAGGAGACCAATATTGCTTCATCGTAAGGACAAACTCATCAGGTGACTAGAACCTCTGTCATAGCGTTACGCATAACCAAGCTGAATAACATTTTTTGGCAACCAAAAGTAACTTTCCTGAACCAAAAACAAACTCTAAAAGGTTAAAGACTCACTCACTAAACTCACTCAGTCAGGCTCGTTTCTGCTGGAAGTCAGCCGGATTTGTATCTGATCTGTAAGTTCAACTCTGGACAGGCTGATAAATGACGGCAATTAGAGCTTTCTCATTAATGTTGTTTTTAATTCAGCCCATCCACGTAGGGTATTCATCATCTCCCTCCGATGCCGTGCATGCATGAGTAGGTGTCTATTTATGTGTATGAGCCAGTGAATGCTTTGATAGTGAAACAATAGACACAGGGGGACGGGGAGAAGGAGAGGCAAAGGGAAACGGAGAAAAACGATGTTGAGCGTCCAGCAATTTCTGTTGGTTTTGGTTTGATGATGCAGTTAGTAGAGAAGAGCTGAAGAGAGTGAAGAGTGAGGGAATTGTGCAATTTGGACACACATACGTAAGGTGCACAGCAACTGCACACACACACACACCTGTTCAGTTAGTTGAGCTCATTTTTTTCTTTTAACTTTTTTTTCACATTCAGCATCTTGACAAAGTCAATCAAGGAACGGTTGGGATTACCCTGTACAAGGAATTTCTTATTTTGCTGTGGCCTCCTTCCACATAGCTATAAAAGAGAAAAATATATCAAATGCCTGATAATGTTTGTAATGGTGCATCTGTTCACACACAGTTTGTAGCTGTACGTAGTTATTTGTTGCTGGTGATGCTCTTTAAGTCGTAAATAATGTAATAAATAAATTCTCTATAAGTCGTAAATAATGTAATAAATAAACCATCTAATGTGCTGTTTGTGTCTCACATCTGATCCAGGAGAAAATGTTGGGACTTCCATACCATTTTTTACTTAACATGTAGCTTTCCATAAAATATCACGCAAAACACTGACAGAAAAGAAAAGGTTTGAAATATATATAATATATGTTGCCTTTGATGATCATGATGATACATTGTCGTTATATTTGGGTGAGTCACCCTTGAAGAATTAGACGTGACAATTCAGTAGTTACATAGCAAACACTGCATAACTTGCCATTTTGATGTTCATCCAAGTAGAGAGGGTGTGCGTGGAACCGCAAAGTTGGCTGTTGGATGTCGAAGTGTCCATGAGCAAGACACCTTACCCCTAATTGATCCCTGGGCAAAAATGTTAAAAAAAAGCCATGGGTTTAAAAATGCAATGTAAGTCGCTTTGGCTAAAAGCGTCAGCTAAATGACATGTAATGAATGGTATGTTAGTAATTAGTCGGCTAACGTGTTTCTCGTCAAATGTAGCTCAACTCAGGTTAAGTAAGTAAGTGGGAGAGTTATCAAACCTCAGTAGCCTAGGATCACCTTTTAGCTCTGATACGTAATGTATCATTGAACCTACCTAACCAATCCAAAATGTTATAAAGCCAGAGGATGCATTTTCCTACAATGCCACGGAATGGATGGGGGGTGGCATTTCTAACCAAGATATATTTTTTAAAAGGCCTGGATTTGGATTGGGCCGACTCACTCGAATCAAATGTCTGCTTTTCATTTTGGACAGAAGCGCTAAACAAGTCTTCCTCTGCTAAACGAACACCTCAATCAAAATGTTATTATAGTAACCGTACAGTAAAGAGTACATCAACATATTCGTTGTGCCCTTGTAAAAACAAACTGTGTTTGAGTTACTGCCCCACCTATTGTGTCTGCCTCAGAAAGCACTTGAACACATCGAACTGTGGAATGTCTTCTTCTCTTTATCTTACCGTCAGAACAATCAGCTCAATCTGCTCCTCAAAGTGGGAACGCCCACCACACCCCGCGGGCAACCGGCAAAGATCAGAAGAGACATGCAAAACCGCCCATGCAAAAGACGCCCAATATCAAAGCCAACACTCCTTTAACCCTTTAAAACAACGGTGTGAAAATGAAAGATATTTCAGAGATACGTATGCGTAACCATGATCATCAATCTTTGCCCAATCATCGTAGGGACTGTAGGATTTAATTAATACACATGTTTACTAATTCGGCGGTGTGTTTTGCACTTCAGGGCCACCGTAATTATACCTACATTTTTAAATTTTCTTTTTCAGAACTAAAATTGACCGCAGGGTTACAGGATAACGTTTCTCACAACCGTTCCGGGAACGTCACAAAAAATGGTAACATCTCTTGTTATTACCTCTGTTCTTTCACCCCAACACTAACCATTGACCATTAATAAAGTTGGTCAGTGGTGGTTTGAGGTTTCAATGGACCGAAAAAATATGAAAGGTTGCTAAAATGCATGTGCTGTACAGTAATGGCAATGGATGTTAACGTACAATCATTCATCAACCTACAAGCATTCATTTGAACACGTGACATGTTGTTGAACCTGTTCTTTGACAAGTGCACATATCATTTCTACTATGTTATAATAACGCACACCGCTTGCCTGTCACACACTAAGCACTGCTGAAGTGCCCTCAATCAAAATGCATATGAGCCAATGCATATCTTCTTTGTTTCTAGCAGAGATGTTCGGCCTAATCCTTAGGCCTACTGAAGGATTACCAGAATCCTTCAGTACGCATGCGAAAAATGAAGGAAACATGCGCAAACATCTATTTAACTAACATCTAAACATCGATATGTGTCCAATTGGATTATTACAAAGTTAGTGAATACTTTTCATAAGTAGAGGCTTACCGACTGATCTAACCACACTCGCTTTTCTTTAAACAAACACTCATGCCCTTAAGCTAACGTGTTGCCTCCTAAGCTAGCGTTTCGCTTAAGGGGGCTAACACGTTAGCGAATGGCAAAGCGGAAACAGACTGGAATATAACAATTCCACATATTAACCTGCCTGCTGATATAAGTTATTTACTCTGAAGTAACTCGAGGTGCCAAAAGTTTTTTCTTTCCTTTTTGAAAGCAACGACAATCAGGAGGGTTTAACATAACATTTTAGAATCAGGGATCTCAACTATAAACCATTTATGTGTTAGAATATAGGAATTTTGACCAACTAATGCAACCCCTGACAACCATAGGGAGAAAACATGTTGAAAGTCTTTGAGTGAAGTATGATGGGAGGTTTGATCTGCCTTGATCTGTTGAGTCAGAGAGCATTCTATTGTTAGTTTGGGCTGGGACTGACACACCGGGATCATTCTACCACAAAGCAGAGGGCTCGTTGGGCTGAATGAGGACCTGGTTCCTGAATATGAAGATGGGAGGCTCAGGATCAACTGAAATATTTGGATCACACATAACCGGCAATTACAGGCGTATAGTCTTTGTTCAGTGTAACTTCATTGTTTCCCCCTATGTTGTGCAACACCATACTGGATAATACAAACCGCACAGTAAGCACTGACTAAATACAGCATTTAGAAAATGGTTTGTTCTCTCGTTGAAATGATCTACTGGTTTAGCTCTAACAAAGTGTTATGCTAAGCATTTTTTAACACAATACAAATATCAGAAATACAATCGGTGAGCTATTATTTGATAAAGTAATTATGTCTTGCAATATCATTACAAACATCACTCTCACAGACCCGCCCGTATTCTTCTGTACAAACGCTGACGTATTCTCTTAGCCCACAAAGTAAAACTTTGGTTTTAGACAGGTTAAGTCATTATGAGATCCAAATTGGAAGAAATTCCAATTCCATTATGATCATTATAAAAATTAACATTCCACTTCTAACACTTAAGACCCATACTTATATTTAGGGTTTCCACAGCAACACGTTCACATTATTTTTCTCGTATTGTCTGTATACCCCTGTATTCACCTCCTTCAGCGCTGCTCTCTTTGAGCTGACCCCTGTTCCAAACCACACCAATCTCTGCTCCAGTGCAGCGGTATATTGGCTCTGTTTGTCTGTTTCAAATTGATTTGCGCAAACTCACAGCGTTTTCCCAAATCTTTCCGGGACATGGTCTTCATATATGAAACAGTTCCATTTGGTTCTTGTGCCGTTCAGCCTGGGAAGCCATGTAGAGAATTGTGGGTACCTGTGCAGCCGACAGCCGTGCTCTGGTGTTTTGGGGCCGCCAAGGCCGCGTAAGGGACACTCCCCCATAGTCCGATGACATCGGCAATCCCTGGAACATCTATTTAATTAGTATTAATTCATTAAAGGAATCATTAAAAAACGTGTGAGTTGTCTTTTTTTCCAGTGCTTTGGGGTTGGTAAACATGCCGGATAGCCGCGTTAGCGTGTAAAAGCTTTATTAAAAATATGACCCCTTTAGGCTGAGCCAATGTGGCTACTTCTGTCGTGAGAGCTGCTGCTGCAGACCGGCCTCTGGAGGAGGCAGTGGGGAGACTTTTTCACGCTGGCCGCTGTCTGTGGTGACGAATGGCCAGCATTTAAAATACAGTGTCACTGCATCTGGTCCCTCTGTCTGCAGTGCGGGAGGACATGCTCAACTTTCCCACTGTTTTCAGTGCTAGTAGTTTAAGCGAGTTGATAAATACCCTGAGGTCAACTGGAGTATAAGAGCAAGATCTGAGAACGCAGCTGCTGAAACTGCTATCATCTGTTCTTTCATCTCATTTCTATTTTTTTTTGGTGTGTAGACTGCTAAGTTCATGCTGTGGTCACATCATTTTGAATTCATTTGAGTCATGCCTGCAGGCGTTATGAGAATTCACCGAGAATAAATGTACAGACCGAATCTCCCGTTCCACAGCATTCTGAGAATAGAATACTTTCAAAATAGAATATTTTTGTAAGAATAAATTCAAATCGAATTGAGAGTCAAATTTGTTCTACTTGAGACAAATGAATTCACGGGTCACACCGCAAAGTTGCAAACCCTCAAACCTATAGGGCTGCAACAACAAATCGATAAAATCGATTAAAATCGATTATTAAAAGCGTTGGCAACGGTTTTCATCATCGATTCGTTGTGTCACGCGATTATTACGTCACTCAATGAGTTGCGGAGATGCACGCGGAGCAAAAATACAAATAAAGGCGGCGAGCCCAGTTGTTGTGAGAGACGTCGGTTCGACTAGTTGTCTAAGGTGTGCGAGCGTGGGGGGTCCCGGTCCACGTTGTCCCGTTTTGACGTGAGAGACGTAACAAGCCTCCTGTTTACTCGTCATCCAGCTGATCAAGCTAGCGTTAGCTCGCTAATAACAGCAGTAAAGCAGTTAGCAAGACTAAGACACGTTTTTATTTACTCGCCTCTTTTGGACCATTCATTTTTCAATGTGTTGTCTGATATTTTGTGCTTTGTCCCATATCGGTTATTGTTCACAAATATATTTGTGTGTGTTTTAATGCTGTCATATATGGTAGTCCAGTGCGCTTGCGCATCTACTGTGGGTTATACGGTAGTTGATGTTATGCCTGTAAAGGGAGACACATGGTGATCCATTAAATCAACTAAGAAGCCTCTAATGCATTTATTTACAAATGCCATTTTAAATTCATCTCATAGCACTTGGTTGTTTTTTAGCTGGATGCATTTACTTAACTTGCACTACAATGATGCTAATAATTTAATGAATATGCTTCAAGTGAACATGAGGGTGTGTTTGTGAGTGTAGTATAGAGAACTAGTTCTGACGAATTTGAGGTTCTGTTTTAGAATAAAGGGTTGGAAATTAAAGCTTTTTAATGCCGTTTTTTTTTTTAAACCGATTCATCGATTAATCGAAGAAATAATCGACCGATTAATCGATTATCAAAACAATCATTAGTTGCAGCCCTACAAACCTAAGCCTCTTGTATGTTCTTATTCATGTTTGTCACGTTACGGTGATTCAATGACAGCTCTGCACTGTAAACATGCAGTGATGTCATCTAATCCAGAGTTCACCACTCTCAAAGATATCTGACAGTTAACCAGGTTTTTTTTATTCAGCTGGCCTTTCATTTGACCTTCGACATTTTATTGCTGCTATGTACATTTATATTTGGAGTGATGTGTGTGTTTATTTGGAAAGTTAGTTGCCTGTACTAAAACCAGTACAAAAGGACTGAAAACAGGTATTGTTTCAATGGAAACATGTGACACAACTTGGAACTGGGATCTCAAGTTCAATTGATCCTTCAAAAGACGACACCCAGACGTACTCATTAAAGCGGCTCGCCCCACCGGTCCATTCTGTATTTGTTCCACTAATAATAAATAGAGCATCTCCTCCACCTTGTTTCTAGCTACGCCAGGCCAACGCCTGTGATGACCAAAATAGTAGTGATAATATTCAGGTAATTTCCTGTGCTTGCTCCTGCAATTTGTCTCAAGGAAAATAGATTATTATTATACATTATAAATGGAATCAATCTGTGGTTGGGGACCAGGGCTCTAGAGCTTGACGTCGTACACAAATAACTGAGGTAAAATTACTTACACTCCAAACTTTTTTCTCCCTCAAGCTTCCTCTGGATTGGCTGCTGGTGGTAGTATCTCATGCGTAGGACAAGTAATAACACAATTAAATAAAGGATTCTAATACGTTCTGGGAACTTGAATAAATGTTGTCATTTTTTTTAAACATTCTCCACATAAAGTGTCTTTGGGTGTCTTTTAAAGCCCTGAATGAATAAAATGTAATATTATGATTTAGTCAGAGCAGTCGCTCAATAGTTAGTTAATCCAGGTAGGTTACATTTTTAACCCGTCCCAAACAGAGCTGTGAGGGCGCCCGGGTGGTGTCTTGCTCAGGGACACGGGACATTGAGCAGCCGGGGTTCGAACCACCGACCCTGCGGTTCCCGAATTGTAGAACCATAGAATGTATTTACATGTTTTGTGAACGTCAGAGGCTGATTGTCAATGACAAAACCCCCATTTAAAGAGTATAATATGCTCATTTTTACGCATGTGAACCGTACATACATTTTACTAGTAAATTTTTTACACCTACAATGTAAAAGAACACGAACACAAGATACAGCGAGTCTTCCCTCTCTCTTTATCTCACTCAAGACACAAGTGGGAGGAATCGACGCCGCGCTGTCTGCACTGCACTGACGAGTATTGTTATTAACTGCAGTGGGAATACAGGCAGCAGTACGTCCCCTGCACTCCGGCTGCAGGGCTCACCTTTGTTCTGCACTCCGTGATGGCACGGTATAATTACAGCCGGGAAGGCACACACGGCAACGTCTACCTGAGCCTCACTTGACCTCGCAGGCTAAGGGATCACAAGGACACACACTTTGCTTATGTGCGCGATGTCTGCTTGTTGTTCACCGTCACTGGCACTCACTGTTTGGAGAGTTTTTTATAAGTTGCCAGCTAGCCTCCTTGAATCTGCAGCTCCAACGTCATACACAAAGCGCATGGACTCTCTTAAGAGCTTTGCCTCATGCTGTACGACGCCTTCGCTTGACGCCCCTGAAAGGTTTGTTGTCATCGTTGTCTCCATCGGCAGCGCTGTCAGCACCTTTAGTTGCAAACCGCTATGTCAGCTGTTGCTAAGTTGAGAGCCTTTGAAAGGCTCAAAATGTTCCCAATCTCGCATTTTGAACCTTTATGGTCTTCGCCAATTTTGATTAGTTGCCAAGTATGAGTTGGAAAAATGGAACCTGAACAATAACTACTTATTTTTTGCAAGTCAAAACAGGGTACCGACATGATATTGGTTAGAAAACTATTATACCTTCTTTTTAGAAAATGAGTAGGCCTGTCTTTGGCTCACCTGTCTCTTTAGTCATCAGACCAGGGAATAAAAAGTCCACATAAATCTTTATCTGACTTTAAATGTATATATTTGTATTTACAGACTAGATCTTATCATCATATATTAATTAAAAGTGACTTTATTTGCTCGGATCTGGGAGAATATTGCTGCTATCCATTTTTTTAATCTGTCCATCCAAACATCCACGACATTTGTGCCACTACTGATCTACGATTTTAGCTCGAATGAAATGTGCACACATTTCTTTCACTCCAGCAAGTGATCACATTTAGGTGCGGCCACTTGAGGTTGGGTTAGAGAATCTGCCTCAACTTGAGGCCTCAGCATCTCCAAATATCTGATCGCTCCTGTTCTGTTCAACAAATGGTTACACTTCTCATGTCAATTCATTTTTAGTATCAACTCCAAGGCAATCTCTACCTTCTAAAATTCCTCGCCCTTCCTCATCTCTCCTCGTCATCATCCAGTTCCAACCTCTCTTTAATAACGATATTCTGAATGTGCAGTACTACTACTATTTCCTGTATAAGTAGAATTTTATTCATGACGAATGAAATTGAGCGATTGTTCCATCTGCAATTCATTTCTAAGTGTAGTGTATGTTCATCACAAATTAAGTCAAGATGTCAAGACCTTATCTTCCAACTTCCCAAAGAAACATTTAAGCATCTTTCAGCTCATTGTTTTGGTTTTACGGGCCTCAACTTAACTATTGTGGTTTCATCTCACAGCTCTTATAAACCTGTTTAAAGTAGCAGCTTTAGAAAACAGAAGAAAAAAAACACTGCTGAGCCAAAGAGCAAAAAGGTTAGCCACTAGCTGGTGAACCCAGTGGAGCATTTGGCAGATAAAGAGGCATATGTTTCCAGGGGGAGTTGGTGGAAATCAGAACAGAACTAAAGAAGAGAGGGAATATTGGACTTGATGAACAACTCCAAATGAATGCTCGTGTTGCTCCAGGTTCTCCAGATCCTTGGTAAACCCAATAATCATACATTATATTAGCTTCTTCATTCAAATCAGGTATATTTTGAAAACAGTGGGGAGAACAAGTATTTGATACACGGATGATTTTGCAGGTTTTCCACTTTCCACTTTTTCACACAAAGCATGTAGGAGTCATTTTTTATCATAGGTAGTCTTCAACTGTGAGTGCCGGAATCTAAAACAAAAATCTCCCACGGTCTGGGGCTCCATGCAAGATCTTACCTCATCATGAATTATCATGAGGAAGGTGAGGGATTAGCCCAGAACTGCACGGCAGGACCTGGTCAATGACCTGAAGAGAGCTGGGACCAAGGAAACCATCAGTAACACACTACGCCGTCATTAAAATCCTGCAGCGCACGCAAGGTCCCCCTGCTCAAGCCAGCGCATGTTTTCTGTGTGTGGGATATTGTGAGAAGTAACGTCTCCCGTGTGTTAAGCACATAGTAAAATGTAGAAACTCTCTAGCAGCCTGGCGACTGTATACATGGAGGGTTTAAGACAAGGGGAAATTCCAAATAAAGCAGGTGGGCACTGGGCACACTGCAGGTGTTTCAATGAGCTTTCTGGCTCCATGGCACAGAGTGACACGATTTATCAGGCTTAATGAAGAAAAAAAAAAGGTTTTCTATCACAAACCCGAAAATCACTTCTGCATAATGAATATGAATACATTTTGAAAACCATAACATTAAACTCCTTGAAATTGTCCATCATCTCATCCTCCCCCTCTGTGCCATCTTGTTTTCCTTTTCTCGCTCAAGGTGTAAATGGACCTCCATGTGTTCCCACCGGCTCCTGCCCTGGCTGTTGGACAGTAACTCGTCTCCTCTTGACGCGTGATGACAAATTGTCTCACCGCAGGTCAAAGAAAAAAGAAATCAGAGAACTTGTTTGAAGAGTTATTAGCCTCTATTACTTGCTGAGTCAGAGGTGTTAGCACTGTACGTTTCATGTTAAATGAGAATAACACATGATGCAATTGTTTTCATGGAAAAAAAGGATTTGAGGAAAAGAATTCTTCATGTTTTGCACCTCATATTCCAGTTCAAGTATTTTTTCCGAGACTAAGATTGAGGTCTATTTGGTAACCGTTGGATACCCATGGGTCCATATGCAATGGTTTTGAGATCCTGATAGTCTCCTCCCTCTGTACACCTCTCTCCATCACAAACTCTTCGCTTTGCCTCTCATATGAGCGAAAAACAAATTAAGAAAAATTAAGAAAGAAAATGTTTATAACGTAGCAAGGCCGTGCCAACAACAGCATCGGCACAGAGAGAAGGGTGCGCCCTGCGCTCGCAGAGGTGAAATCAGGGCAGGGAGGAATGTTGGCGGCGGATGAAAGCAGGAGCGCAGCACTGCGACGTGTATTACCTCCGCACGTCAGCTCGTTGGTTTAATAAGACAAGAAACCAGGAGGAAACATGTCAAAACACCTCTCTCTTTCTCCGTCTCGCTCTGTCAACGGCGTTGTTCTAATGATTATCTTTTCCAGTTGTCACAGCAAAACGGACGCCATCGAAGATGCACAAACTACTGCTGGTGGGACAACGTGGGTCATCCTTCACATTACGTTCGGTCACCTGTTTATTACTGTGTTAAAGAATGTGCCTTTTAGAGAATAGGATACCTAATGTTATTTCTGTGTGTGTTGTCTGTCATAGTGGCAACAGAGCCTTTAAAGAGTGCTGTCAAGCCCCAGATTATTGGGGGGGGGGGGGGTTATAATGGTCATCAAGCCTTCCTTTTCCCTCCAGCTTGTAGGATGAAATCCTCCTTTGGAGAAGTATTCAGAGCTTTGAATACCAATATGAGACGTTCAAAAAACGTCCTGCATGTGCAACCGTTTTTTTTTAAAGTTTTAAATTAGCATATAGAAACAATCCGTTGGGCCACCTCTGAAGGTCAGGAGATACATCTAAGAAGAAGACACTCACTACATACATTTGTGTGCGTTTACTCGCTATATGCTGATTATGGTTTTGTGGGACTGGAATATTGCTTCTGAAATGTTGTGAAAAAATTAAATAGAAATTCACTAAGACTATGGGCTTTTCCCCTCACCCGACTTGTGATCGGTAGGGATTTTTTATTTTACAGGTAGACGACGCTCGCCTCTGTTGCAACGGTGTTGAACTCGCGTCACGTGGCCCCGTAACAAATACCATGAATAGCCTACATATAAAATAGCACACTGTTGGGAACAATTGGGGGAGGGGGGGGTGATAGATAGAAGCGGATCGGTTCTTCGGAGATGATTTCATACTAGATCGTGGTGAGGTTCGGGGCCCACAGTGCGGGATTTCCACCGCACGTGATGCGCGCGTAGAGGCCCGAGTGTTTGTAGCTCTGCCTCGCGTGGGACCACAGTCGGTGACCTCGCAGTGTGTGCGCGTGTCTTTGCGAGCGCGTGCGTGTGTGCGTGTGTGTTTACGTGTTGTAGGCTACTCTACGGCTGCGCACGATACGTTGATTTTTTGGTCTTCACACACATTTTTTCGTCGCTTCGGGTTAATTATGAGCCATACACGACCCAGAAAATATTATATAAATAAAACTAAGATAATACAACAATTAGACTATTTTTTATTTCGAGTGTTGTGGAGTGTGCGTTTCATAAAATGAGTCATGGCTGATGAAGATCCTCAGGTCTGATTAATCCGGTTTATCAGGCCTTATTTTTCCTTTGGCAAGCAGCAGGGATTTTTTGAAAAGCGCTGCAGGAGCTATCTTCCTAATGTTGCTTTTTTAATTAAATCATGACGCATGGAATTACTGAATTGTTATGTTGTAATAGACCGTGAAAGAAATTGATGTTATTGTTGTAAGTATAACTTCGCTTCTTTAGCCTCATCTTTGTCTTCCATAAAGCTGCAACGGCCGAATAAATTGAACCACATTTATTTCCTTAGTTAACAATGAGAGTGACTGGGATGTAAACGCGAATGGCAACTAGGGGGTAATTTAAGCAGTCGTCTGCATTTATTTGAATGTCCTGAGTTGTGTTTTTTAGTTATTTAATTGGAAGCAGAAAAAGGCGACGGCCTCGAAGGCCGCTGAACAACACGTGACAGCAAATCGGTTCCGTCCGGATTTTCACACTTGCTAAATTATATTCTAACGGTTAACTCGTTTCCGCGGGCTTTAGGGTCCGGCTCTCCGCCAAAAGAAAACCCCAAAAAGGAACCGGGTCCGCCGCTCGCGCATCCCCCCATTAGTTCGACTCGCGTGACACGGGCGACGCGCTGCAGCCAATGGGCGCGCGCTGCGGCCGCCAGGTGGGAGGCAGCGCGCGCTCCGAGGAGGAGGAACTCAGTACGCCGCCCCGCGCTGCCGCGCGCCTCTCCACAGCACCGCAGGCAGGGAAGAAGAAGGATGAGCCGACTGCACGGACATTAAATCACTTGAAGGCCCTTCGTTTGATCGGAACTTTCTTCGTGTTTGCTTTGTTCCCCTTTCATCGAGTCCGGCTCGAGCCGCACGCCTTCCCGCCCCGCGTCTCGTAGTATCGGACACGGAGCGTCGCGTTTGAGGACCGTTCGGTGGGGATGTAGCGGGGGGGGGGGGGGAGAGCCCACCTAACGCCGCTTTCATTCGCTCAGCGGGAGCGCGCTGACTTTAGTTGAGGACGTTTTCTTTAAAGCTGCTGTTTTTATTGGAACATAGAAACATTTCACTTTCGTATCGAAGGTGTGCTGCTGCACGATGACCCCCGCCGGGAGCTGGTAGCGGAACCCTTTCTCACTTCCCACCACGCACCCCTTTGTACATCTCCCCAATGATGACTATGAGCTCTATATCGGACACTTTGGTCCCGCACGATCCCTCCAAGTCGGCGTTTTTAGAGTTCGGCGGCCACGGGTACCCCGGACACCAGCAGCCGTCCCCCGGCCTGTCGCACAACCATTACCCGGTCCACGGCCTGCACGCGGTCGGCCCCTCGCAGCACGAAGGACACTTCTCCCCCGGCGCATCCTCCTACGGTCGCCCGCTGGGATACCCGTCCTATCACGGCCCCGTGAGCGCGCACCACCCAGGTGCCTATCTGCCCTACCAGCACGGGAGTCACGGCGGCGCGCTGGGACACAGCAGACTGGACGATTCTGGTAGGTTTGCCGGACATTTTAATCGAAAACATTCGTGTTTGCACTTTTTATTGACATCTACACACAATCTACAGTGTGCTCTTGCCATCAGAGTTGTCTGCCCCCCTAAATATTTACTCATTGGCTCATTCATTTAATGGTTTCCCGAGGAGCTGACACATCTCCAAGAGAATAAAGCAAGAACCGTTTGTTTCGATAATAAGACATTTCAAATTGTATCAGTCGCGCTAAACGTATAAAGTAGTAGTCGAAGGTTTGGACACATTTTATCATTAGATTCAATAAGAAAGTGTCCCCAAATATTTGACTGTTACTGTGTGTGTGTGTGTGTGTGTGTGTGTGTGTGTGTGTGTGTGTGTGTGTGTGTGTGTGTGTGTGTGTGTGTGTGTGTGTGTGTGTGTGTGTGTGTCTGTGTGTACAGATGTTAACGCCACAATACGCACCAATTTAATTGAAGAGAAATCCCATGAGAATGGTGAGGAAGATTATTATTCACAGATGTTTAATATATTATGGTGGCAATTGTTTTATTGTGTGAAGAGGGAAGAAGAACCACAATAAAGCACAATCATTGGATCCACGCGCAGCGCAGCGCCTCGCGTACTGTGGGGTTGGAAGGTTGGAAGGTTGGAAGGGACATGAGTTCGAGGCCCGCGGAGGCTGCGCGCCTCTCCACCGGCAGCAGCCGACCCCCGCGCTGTGGTGTCCCGCAACGGCCCGAATAACAGCCGCCCCACTGCGGCCTGCGTGCGCTCCTTCCACACACACACACACAAAAAGGCCGTTAGTTTTAATCGAACCAGAAATGATTTATATTCATTTCAAAATAAAATACACCACTTACTTAAATAGACACAAAATATTTATATATATAATATTTATATATGTATATTTTTTCAACCCTTTTCTGATTTTGATTATAGACTGTGGAATGGACCTTTTATATCTGATAGGTATCTCTTTAAGAAATTATATAATCAAGTAAATATGTTCCTTAATTGCTTTCATCGAGTCTTTGATGAAGTTGCTGCTTGTCAATTGTCGCATATATTTTACTTTGTTGTTAACATCCTCAGAGTCTGCTAATTCTGTTTATAGTGCTAATATTAACAAATTATTGTTACTACACGGGTCCTTGTTAAAAGTTCAAATTCACAGTTCAAATATTTTACTGTTGGATATATATTTTCTTTAAAAGTGGAATACTTTTCTTTCCTCTTCTTCTATTTCGCGTATACATCCTCCATTATTCAGCACACACTCATGGTTCAGACTTCTTGTTTTGTCGATTTAAAATTGTTTAAAGTTTTCTCGCAACCAAAATACAAGAAAAAATGCCACCAATAAAAAAAAGAACAAATCTCAAGGATAGAAACATTAAAGTAAAGCATTTCTACATTCGAACACAGCCGAAACAGAAAAAATCACCTAAACTAAAATCGTCAATTTGTGTCATTTCCATCTTGTGTATTGGACTTTTTAACATTATTTTTAAAGCATCTTTTATGATCAATAGTAAGCAAGCCCCACCTCAGCACGCCTTGTGCCCTCTACAAATAAAGTCTTGTTCCTAGAAATAGCAAAAAAAAGGGACATATTGCTTGAATCCAAGATTCACGTCATCTCATTTATCCTTTTCTAAAAAGAGGCATATCGCGTATATTGTCCTTTGTGTCCCCCCACCTTCTTGGAATCGCAGCGCGGCCTCGCTGCAGAGCCTGAGCGTCTTGTGCGGCCTCGGCTCGTCCACAGCTGTTCTCTCCTGCCACTTCAGCCGATGAGCTCATGTCATAACAGAGATCAGCGTGGGCGGACGGACGCGGCCGTTTAGCTTTCCCTGGAACAAAGGAACTCATGATAAGTGAAAGAAGTTGTTCGGCTGTGTGAAGAGAGGGTTCATCTTTCTACGCGGGTCCACAGGGTCACTGCACTCACACCGTATTTCATGACGATGAATGGCAGCTCGGCTCATTTTCTTCTAATCCGCCAACACGTGTTCTCACGGGATTGTTTGCTTGTTGCAGAATTTTACAAACCCTTGTGTTCCCAAACATCGTTTGCTGCCGCCGCAGTTTTATTCCGTTGTGTGTTTGAATATTGATGTATATATGAACATGGTTTAGGTAAAGTTAAACTGCTTCACTGTGTGAGAAAACGATTGAGCCCGTCTGTTAAAAAAAGGACTTATTTAGTGTGAAATCAATGTGTTGCTGTTTAGGCAAAACTGCGGAATGCATTTCAGTTTTTCTTGTACGTACTCACATTTTCAAGTGTTTGTTTCACAGGGTAGAAATGTTTGTAACAACCAATTATTAATACAAATGCACAAGATGAGGAAGAAAATGCACAAACAGCAAAATGTCGGTAGAAAAGTTTTCAAAGCGCGACTGTATCGTCTGGTCGGCATTTCCATCCTCCACAACGTTGCTCTTGTTGACGTGTAAGGATCAAACACTGCGACTGATGCATCTGAGGGGGGGGGTGCTGTACGAAGCCCAGTGCTGATATCTATCTCTCCTCTCCAGAGCACGAGAAGCCCACCACGGTGATAGAAAACGGGGAAGTGCGGCTCAACGGGAAGGGGAAGAAGATCAGGAAGCCTCGCACCATCTACTCCAGCCTGCAGCTTCAGGCCCTCAACCAGCGCTTCCAGCAGACCCAGTACCTCGCCCTGCCCGAGAGGGCCGACCTGGCAGCCAAACTGGGCCTGACGCAGACCCAGGTACACGTTCGCTTTGAGACGCTCTAACAAAGGACTCATTTTAGACCTTTTCTTTATTTACACAGGGTTTGTGGAAATACATTTAAAAAATCACCTAGTGCAATCACAAAAGGACAACAATTAAGGAAAATGTCATATTTATGTGAGGAATATACATATCCAGTTTAGCTGAGGTTCTACATCTATCTGTGCTGTTCCTCCACAATGCACACACACGTCCTCAAATCCACATAAAAACCTAACGTTGGCCATTTTGTTCGTGTCAACGTACCCAACGCACTGGATGCTGTCGTGTTTACCAGAACATCGGGCCCAAGAGGCAAAATGTCTCATTATGAGCAACGTGGTCGTAAATTTTCTCTGCCTTTATTTGAGTCATACGCCTGTATGAATTGGACATGTAATGTGTAAGCTAGCTAGCGTTAGCTGTTTTTTCATGAATGGACTTAGCTACTGCCCATTTCAGTCATTTGAGTAAAACAACACAAAAAAGAGGATTACCAAGATTACAGTTCATTCAAATATATATAATTCTATTTTAGAGACCAGGAAGGAAAATGGTAAAAGTTTTAGCCTGACCAGTTGTTTGCCATTTTAACTTGCAGTTAAATTTCATTTGATACAACTTTTTCATTTGCCCTTGTTTAGCATTCACAGTGATTTTCTCATATTTTCATTGTGAAAACTCTAAAAAGACAGATTCAGTTCTTTGAATCAAATATTTAAGCTAGTTAGGCTAATGTGTTTTTGGCTTTGCAAGGCTGTGACGTTTTTTAAATATAATTCGACAGCGCATTCACTCTGCAGACTTGTTTTTTGCAAATGCAACTATTCCCAATGCAAAGTCCTACTCCGTGTTAAAATGAGCTTACTGCGACAGATTGCACGTAGATGTAAACATGGCCAACCTGTTCTAAATGCCATACGCAACATACACCACACGTGTTGTAAAAGGGAAAGGAGAACGTGTGAGTGTTGAACAGGTGTCATAGTAGAACTGTTTGAAAGACGACACACGCGTATGCACCGAGGAGCATGTGATAGCATGTGATATCATCGGAGGACCTGTACTGATCTCGTACAAATGAACCAGCGCAGCTTTGTTTACACTGGGAGTCAGGGACGAGCCCTTCATGTTCTCCTTTTGTAGTGGTGAGACGGTTTGGAATGCGGCCGGCTGCCAGCCGCACTCGCACGCACGCTTGCCGAAGAAGCCTCCCGCTTGTCTGCTTTGAGGTGTGTTTCGCATCAGGGGGTGTGGGGCCTTCACAGAATGTCAAGCGTTCCACTGATTGCAATTTAAGGGTCTGCCTGTAGTTGGAGGAATGCAGACACATTCTCGTGGGCTTGCGACAAAGAATATGGAGGATTTTTTTTTACTACCTCTTTTCTGCGAGTCCTTGGTTCCCCGGCCCCTCCACCGTTTTGTTACAGAGACTAGGTAGTGTCAAGATGAGCTTTGTTATAAAAGGTGTTTCCCACAGTTTGCCTACTAATTATTGCCAGCCACGACGGCGACGCTGCTGTTGTTTTCCTGGAAACACCTACAGCAGGAACTACCACAAAAGTGGTTCGGACTACTTATCCAGGTTTTTATAAGTCTGTCTGTCTGTGGACAGATTCTAAGTCACAAGCAGTCCGGATGAAGAAGATGAAGGCAGTGTTTGAAGATGGGAGCTGTCAGTGTAATGGCAATTTCCAACATCGGGCCCAAGAGGCTTTTTCCCATAGAGGTCTGATGGCCAGCGAGTGTCATGTGATTCTGCAATTTCGACTCTTTACTGGTCACCAGAGCAACCACAGTGGCACTACACGCGTTGGAATTCAGACAGTCTGACTTTGAATCTAATAATAGTTAAAAAAAAAAAAAAAATCTTGTCGCACACCACAAGTGAATCGGTTTATATTAAGAACAGTTATAATCTCTACACTCCATTTATGTTTATTTAGCGCTGAGCCCAGAATAAAAGTGCATAAGAGCTCATTGTAAATAAGAGGGAGAAAAAAAAATACTACCTTGACCATCCAACGCTGCGGTGGGCTCCACGGGCTTGTCCCTGTCCTCTGGCGGTGACCCTGGATATAGACAGAGACACAGAGCAGCTTGTCAGCTGGAGTAGCCTGCTGGGCACATGCTCTCACACACACACACAAACGTGCAGTTCCTCAGGCATATGTTGTGTACATTTTTATACACGTACACAAAATGGAAAGTTACACACACACTCTAGCCGATAGTGATCACGCGCCACATCTCGACCCTGCCTCGGTGCCATTAGGCCGGCCGCCAACCGCTTTCCGTCTGAGTCTCTAATGCTCCCAGACGCTGCTGAGAAATGGCACGTAGCACGGCTCCAACTGCTTTTCTTGAAACGCTCCCTATCTCCATCCATCTCTCTTTAGCGCGCACACACACACACACACACACACACACTGCCCGTACAGCTTAAACTGCCCTCCATATGGACTCCTACTTCTAACAATCACAGCAAGCATTCTTCGCCCAGTATTCAAGATTTCATGCACACACTCACGCACCTGGCATGCCTCTGTTGCCACCCTGCTCCGCTAATGCCGGTGTCATTGGCTGCGCTGGCAGGGAAGCCGCCGGCAGCCGTGCTGCTGCTGGAATATGACACCAATAGTTAGGGCAGAAGGCCTGTCACTGAGGCTGCATTAGCATTAGCGTGCTGTTGATTGACTCCCGGCTCGTAGCGCCCACTAAAGGGTTTCATTAGCGCCCCGCAGGCACTGGAGCATGACACTGGAGCATGACACTGGAGCATGGCACTGGAGCATAACACTGGAGCATGACACTGGAGCATGACACTGGAGCATGGCACTGGAGCATGGCACTGTGCCCGTGGAGGGTTGTATATAGGGAAATCACCGTTGGTTTCAGGCCATGGCTGTAACAACTACGAGGACAATGGATTCATCATTTTTTTAAGTGCAATTGACAAAATATAGCAATTGGAGGAGTTGAAAGTTATTTTCTTAATAACAAGCATTATGTGGCATCGCTTCTTTATGGAGTGGTGCTTTGATTTGACAAATTTGCCACCATCCACGCTAAATAATAACTGGAATGGAACACGTTTTGCTTCATTATCACTTGGCTGAAATGATACTTATTATATTAGAATACAATTTACCTCATGGACCACTTAAAATAGCTTCATAAATACCTTTAAAAAATCCCATAAAACTAATGTGTAACCAAGTGTTAAATCTCTTCTTCGTCCGTCCTTTGTCGCCGGCCGCAAGGTAAAAGCCTTTTGGGCGTTCGTTTTCTTTTTTTTCTCCATTTGAAAAAAACCAGTTTGACACCAAAGTATCATTTGCTGACTGTGTGTAATTATTTATGATTCATGTGTCCTCTTAAACTGACAAGTTGCCCGAGAGGTGTATTTGCGTAATTTAATGCTGAATTTGCAAGACTCCAGGAAACTTGAGAACCATCCAGTTGTGTCAACAACGCAACTGAGCGGTCGGTGTCTGCTGGTGGGAGTGTGCTTATCTGTGTGTGTGCACACGTGCCTGCGTGTGTGTCTGCACGCATCGGGGCAATACGTAGAGCAGAGGAGGGTTTTAAATAACCGTTTCATTTGTTTCCTTAGAACCTACGTTCCTTGACTGCAGTGTCGTCTGCAGCAGGTGCGGTGGTGCTGGTGAGGCACCATCATGTGTAATCTTAATTGGTTTTATTTTTGCCGTATCGGTTGTCAGTAATTAGAACAGTGACACACTTGGGTTGTCGCCTCTCATTGGAACCACCCTGCAGACTTGTTGGTTTCCTTGCGTTTTCCATGGAAGCCGGACAGACGTACCCATTCACTGAAATGCCATCTAATCCCTGGGTAGGGTTGTGACAACAGGGGCGCTGTGGTACGGAGACATACGGGGGGGGGGGGGAGAGGGGCATTTGACGTTGTTCGGTTTGGCGGAGAAAACGAGATCGGTGTCGGATCACAATAACGTGGCACATCTTGAGAGCGAGTTGCTCCGCAGTACAATCCGTGCATCGTCAGGTCACACAGTTCATCCACCAAGAGATATTTGTTTTTGTTTTTAATAACTACGCCGACATTTGCCAGATTGTCTAACAAAGATTGTTAGACAATATGAATTATCGTTACGTTTTGTCATTCATAAAGATACGTGGAAATATCGTATAAATACGTTCAAATTAGATTTGAAATAAAAACATTGTAATTTACTTTTAAATTAAACTACAATATTTTTTTGTAGTGTCAGCAATATATTGACTGGTCACACGTGTATGTTTTAACTTGTTTATTATTCCCTCTTTCACATAATTAGACGGTTCTTATCTATGTTTTAGACATTAAAACATTTTGGCAAACCCATATTTTTTCCTCCTCATATAACACCTTCCCTGACCCAAGACCAAATCGTACATCACGACCTGACTATTAACTCTTTCCCTCTCCTTTTCCTTCAGGTGAAAATATGGTTCCAAAACAAACGGTCCAAATACAAGAAGATCATGAAGAACGGGCCCTGTGGACTTGAAGGAGACCACCTGGCCCCCCCACCCGTGTCCTCCTCCTCCCCGTGCTCTCTGTGGGACATCAACATGGCCGCCAAAGGGGCGCCGGTGCACTCGGGAGGATACATGAACAACTTTGCTCCCTGGTACCCGGGACACCAGCAGGACTCAGTGCCGAGGACTCAGATGATGTGAGAGTGCTGGAGGACGCGGCGCTTTCGGGACAAACGGTGGATTTATTGCCACTGAGGGACGTTGTCGTGGATTCGAGCCCCTCCGGAGGGCCGAAATACCACAGCTGGCGGAGATCAGTGAACAGATACTGGGACTTTCTCCTTGAAGCAAACTCATTGTGCATGACATTTTAATCTGCATCTCGAGTCCCGCACGTCGCGTGCTAAACTCACGTCACACATCCTACCCAACTCCTGTAATGTATGTTAGTTAAGTTATGTAACACCCATCGCAACCCAAAGACCCACGAGGCCGACCCTGGTGCCATGTACAAATGTACGTCATGTACAAAAGAGACTTCATTTTGCGCCGCGTATCGTCCTTAACAAGCATTTTATTATTTTTCACTTTTCTGCCTGTCTTGTTACCGACACCTAAATAAGTAATGACATAAATCAACTTCTATCACGAGCGGTACGTCAGCCCTTTGTCCAGGCCTATTGGACTACATATTCTTGTAAAATGACATGAGAGAAATAAGTGTGTGTATGTGTCACGCTGGGAGTGAGAAGACGTAGCAGCAGTGTGTGATTTCTTCTTTCAAAAAGTGAAAATAAGACTCCCTTTCTGACAACCAGTCAAGTTATTCCTGCCCGCAGATCAACGTGGCCAGCCGAGACATTTGTGATTAAGCTAACGCCAACTCAAAGCTAACGCCGGCCCTGCGTCTCTGCTAGTGGACGTTTCCGGGGTCTTCTCAGCGGGCTCGGGTGGGACGGGTATGAGTGTGTGAAACGAAGGGTTCTTCAGGGATTCTTTATAGTTGGACCTTTAGGCTTGTTAAACGTAAAGACATAGATCAGATTGAAGAAGAAAGGTTACTTTAGATTATTGTGTGCATTTGTGTGTGACGGGGTGTAAAACTATAAAAAAGTCTGAGGCGCATAGAGACTTTCAAACAGCCATTGTGGGACGTTGATTACACTCCAATAAGGTGTATGAACAAGCAGACATTTATGTTATGGTACTTATAATCCCCTTCTTTAGGACTATATGGGATATAGGCACTGAATCCACTCGGTTACTTCATTGTATGTCGATTTTTATGAATTTCCTCTATTGTAATAAAAGCTGTAAAATAGATCAAATCCAATGTATTTGAAAGCTAAGTATGACTTTTGTGATTTGGGCATTTCACTCCTTCTAGTAGATGGTCAGTTACTGCCTGGCCACTGAAAAAGGGGATTTCTGGAGGCTTTGCTTCGTACGTAATGAACAGGCTAAATATAAAGATCATGATGGGTCGACCTGATTTTAGCATCCTCTTAAAATACTGAATTAATATTGTTCCAATAATCTATTGGTAATGAGTCAGGACATGCTATGTTATTTGAAATAAATCAAGTCCAGTGTTCATTGCCACACCTATTTCATTTGGTTTATTTAACTTCCATCCAACATTTGTTTTTGCACCTTCGGACTGATAACAATGAAATTGAGGCTCCAGTGGTGTATCCCTGAAACAACATGTTCCTTCCCAGTGTACGGGTTCCTGTGCGCCCCAGTGGCCTGGAGCCACTTTTCTAAAGTCATAAATCAGAAGAAGCGGGTCACGTCTTTTGCCCCGCCAACATCTGGAAAAGCACAAAGAGTCGTCAAACGCCGTCAATGATTTTATAAAATGACCATGTCAATTATAGGCAATTTAGGACACAGCTTGTTAAATAAAGCTTTCACTCTGATGGTGTAATTATCTGTAATTGTCAGTCGAGGGAATGTCCTTCTGCCTCGGGCCTTGAAGGAAAAAGGCTAAGAAGTAGTAGATTACTGAATCACTGGATAGAATGAAGATTTCACCAAAAATCGGCATTCATCCTCTTGTATTTTGCTGCTCGTGGCTCGGTTGTTTTTTTGTCTGGAGGTTTCATTTTAATTAATTTTTAATTTTCAGAACACTTCAATCTTTTGGAGATTATGTCCACACAGAACGTGATATTGCACAGTAGTGCCATGCTCTACATCCCTGTGACTATCGCCATGGAATCATCCTAATGTGTTAATAGAGCAAAAGGTATATTGAACACACATTGATGGAACGAGGACAAGTGGCTCTGAAAACCTTGTAAAAACAAGGAATGTTGTAGGTGGTCAGTTTATAATCCTATAGAGGCGAAGCACAGTGTCCCGTCTACTTCGGCCTCCCTCTGATCCAGGCAAAACGATCAATTCAAGCTTCAAGGGAACATTCTTTCCATTCAAGGAGTTTATCGATATAGTCCTGGGACCCACGTCCTCAGTCCATACCCCCCCTTTCCATCCTGCCCAGTCAACAGCGCACATCGACTACAATTGTATATCACTTGGCTACTTACCACTGCATAAACAGTACGGGAGCACGCTAAGGTCTGGATGTGATAACACCTATTTTAAGTCATTTTAAAAACTCACTATAAAAATGTGAAACCTGCCTCCTGCCCGCATTTCGATAGCTTAACAGGTGTGAGTTTTACAACAATTTACAGCAAATGTAGCCGATTTACACGTTGAGCGTAACAGGCCTCCATGCAAACCGATGATACCCGAGCTGGACGAGGACACCTCGCGATCGTTGCTGTGAGTCTGGCGTGTCAAACTCATTATAGGTTTGGTGTCAGATACTGACCACTTTGATATCAACATGGGCCAGACCATTAAGAAATCATCCGGCCGCACTGGACGCCCCGGCGGGCAGCATTCGGCCCGCAGGCCTTGAGTTTGACACCTGACCTCTATGTGCAATTGAAAATCCTGTTAACAAGCGAATACTAATTACGCCTGTACAACAATCAGAACTGCGATGTTGTGCTGAAGACACATTTCAGTCGCCTCAATCTGCCTTCTCTCACACAACCACCAGCTCGGCAAAAAAGAAAACGAGGAGGACAGAGGACGGGAGGAGACTCCTTGATGTCTTCATTCTTTCTGTATTTCACTCAGTAGGCGGTAAGTAAGTAATAATAATATAATTTATTATTATTGACATTTCGGATTGGTTTGCTGAGAGATATTACCTCTACAGTGACCTAGCAACCTGCTGCACTTGACTGTAGTCTTAAGTTTTAAAACCCCAGAAACTTGAAAAATGCCGATAAAATGTAATTTAAAAGAGTAATCCAAATTGTTCAAGCCATGAATTCTTAGCTAAAAGTAATATTTTAATCTTAAAACCGAGGAGATCAGGCAATACAGTCAATAAAAATGTTTGTTTCTGTAGTTTTTATGAACCTTTTATTATTTTCTTACTAATGTCACTCCCTCGTATACAGGTCACCTGCCAGCGCCATCTGACCTCTTTAGCTTATCCAGAATGTAGCAGCTGGACTGGTTTTTAACCAACCTAAATTACTCTAACCTGCACTACTCCCTGCTGCTCCCTTCACTCGTTGCCAGCGGCGACCGGCATCCGTTTCACAGCGCATCTTGAGGCTTCATTTGCTTCATGCTGCTAGCTCGCTATTCTAACTGTATCCAAGGTTTGCAAAAACAGGGGAAGTGCTTTGGCAAATATCGTATCTATAGTGAGTGAGGGGGGGGGCGGGGGGATGAGATGGCCATGTAGGAGCGACTCCCATTTCATAGTGACAACAGAATGATAAGGAAGCTCATTCGCAGTCACTCAAGCATGACGTTTCTGACGTACAAGAACCACAACAAATCGCGAGTTGTTTTGGGGTCGGTAGACATACAAGATGAATAAACGTGTTAAATGGTGGAATTTTCCTAATATGTTCCCTTTAAATCGTTGGGAGGTGGGCAGTGATGACAAACCCAAGCGCTTAATATCTCTGCCAGAACAATCATGAATGGGTCGAGTGAGTGTGTCTGCCTTTTTTTTTATCCGTGGCTCACACTCTTCACATGTTTCGGCTGGGCAACTCATCGTTGTAGTGGTTCACACTTTTTCCAAACAATTTTGCCTACGCCGTTGAGTTTTCCTAGCTACCGCGCTCTAAACGGACATTATCCATGGAGGCGGAACATTCTGGTTAATATTCCAGGTGAAAGTAGAACGGGTATAAGTCATTAAACGGTTTGCGTAGCTGCGTGTAAACAGGGATGTTTGTGGAATATTATCTTTCATTTGATTGCTGAATTGGATTTTCTTTTTAGAAAGGGAGGAAGTGGAATAGCGTGCATGAAAACAACAAAATGCCAGTGTAGCTGCAATGACAAGCAAACTTTAAACATGTTGTTCATACACACGTTACAAATGCTTCACAGAAGCTTATATATGTTTTGATATATTTGTTATAGTTGTTAAATGGGACCACTAGATGTGGTGTGTGTGGTGCCAGCAGCCCTCTGAGTAGACCTGCACTGGCAGGGTGTTGGTAGGAGATTTGGGCATAAAGGTGAGTCAATGTGTACACTGAGGGCATCGCCGGGTAAACCCTCTTCCTCTTTCTCTTAATTACAGCGGAGACAGTTGACTGTGTTAGGGAACCTGGACATTTTGCCGTGATACCAGAGGACCACAGAAATATAAATGCGGCTTAATTATTTACATACTGAAAAAGCTGTTACACAATGTTGGAGGACTCCATATTTCTGTTCTACTGTCTCCTGTTTAATTATATTCTCCTATTTTTCTTTTCTTTTCTTGCATGGATCAAAAATCCAGGCCCATATTTATTTAATCTGCTCCTTGGATCAGCATCCTGTTGCCTGCGGATAAATTCACACCATGTAGTTTTATGGGAGACTTTGTTTCACAGACTTCAGACACAGCGCATTGTCCTAATGAACCTATGGAAGGCTGGGAGGGAGAGAGACCACGGCAGCACCACTCTGTCTGCTAAATAGAGGGCCAAAGAGGAAGAAGGCACAAAAGAAGAAAACAAAAAGGGCCATAAACACGCACTCACACACACATCCGCACACATACGCACGGCACATAGAGAAGTGATGGAAGTCAACATAGTTAGATTGTGGCCTCGTTTGACCAGAAACAGTGCATAGTTCTAAACAATCCGGACATATTCAGATTCCTCCTGGATTCGAGGATTTGGACAATTGGTCGAATTCCCCTTTAAGCATCGAATAGACTTTCTGGGGAGGTAGCCTCAGGAAGCAGTTTCACACCCCAATAATTGGATGACAATCTCTGGTGCCCCTTTTTATAAATCGCCCGGGTCGGCCACTCCACAGGCACAATTGCGTTGCCAGAATTTCCTTAAGGCTGTTAGGAATAGCTGGAGAAGAGCACGCTTAGCAGTAGATACTGTATTATAATATGTGTGATCAAGACTAGCGTTAGAAATGGCCCGCCGGGGGGTCCGGTGCGTCCCGCCGGGGGGTCCGGTGCGTCCCGCCAGATGACTTTGCTACTGTGAGAATTACAGAAAGACATAAATTGCATTAGCTGCTATTCCTAAAAAGTCCACTGGGGGTCGCACTCTGAGTGAGCGCGTGCAGTCTGACAGACGAAAGGCCCGTTGTGATTTTTCATATCGATTTGTTTTGCGCTCCCGGTGTGCAGGGGGGGTGAAGTTGATTGAAAAGTAGCTTGCGAGCCAAAAAAGTGTGGGGACCCCTGCGTTAGACCTTTCCGACCACGCCGTTACTCCGGGCAGCAGCGCCCGCTTGAACATGACTGTGTGTCCCCCCCATCCTCTGTCGGTCGGACCATCCCCGCGCCAACCCCCCTGGTCTAAGGACACAATGATCGAATAAAGCCATTATTTAAAATGTGATGATTCAAATACGTCCTGTTACCGGCTCATGTCGTTCCTGCGCCCTTTTTTCGGATCGCTCTCTATTTCGTGTATAGTGCTGGATAGAATGCATATTTATTTAACACCAAAGAGGTAAAGTATCTTTTTAGATACCTCCATAATACTATTATGTTACTATTCCTAGTTCAAACAAACACAGGACTTTCTAAAGTGAAACAAAAGTTAATGTTAAGTTATTTTGAACCAAACCACGATGTATTTCCTATCCGAGTCACAGGATACGGACGACTTTAAAAACTATCTCAAGGATTGTGTTTTTTCTTTTGTTTTAAATACAGACTAAAACATGACAGAACAGCTATGTGAGAACGGGTTAACTCACTGTTTTGTGTTTGTTTGTTCTTTGTTAGCAGAAAAGCATGCCTAGTGGTAGAAATTATAGTGTGTGTGTGATGTTATATACACATTTGAATCGTTTTTGTGGTATGAATTAAATTGTATATCTTGTGTGTCATTAATTAATGTATACATGACATCTATTTTACTCTGTCCACCCTGGGAGGAGGGTCTCAACTTTGACGTCTTCCCAAGGCTTCCTCCTGTTTTCTCATCAAAGGGTTTTGGGAGTTTGATGGCTATCATGTTTCGAATTAAAATACCAGAAATATGAAGTATCATGTTATGTTAGCGATATTATTAATATGATGTTATGAAATATGATCTATGACATGTTATGATGGGTATGTGCTTGGTGTTGAATGATAAAAGTGACTTATTGTTTCCTTGAAGAAGCTTTAGGCCAAAGGTGTAATCATTAAATGTGTTGCGTTATTGATGTTAAGTTAAGGAATAGTTTGGTTAGTGAGGGATTCCAGATTGGATCTCAAGATGGTGCCAGAGAGGGAACAGGAGCAACAGGTAACAAACAACGTGTGGATTGGGGCACGGACAAGGGGACGGCCAACCTGGGCGGAGCTACCGTTTGGGTTACAGCCAATCGTTGGAGGTCGTAAAAGGACCTGTACCCGCCTCCAGGAGTGAAAAGACAGTTTTGCGGACAAGCGGTAGATTCAACTCGAGACAAGACCCTTTGAATACCATGTTAGGGATTGTCGTGGAGCAGGGGTAGAGAGTTGGCGGTTCGAGCCCCGGCTGCCCAATGTCGAAGTGTCCCTGAGCAAGACACCTAACCCCTAATCGCTCCCCGGGCAAAAATGTAAAAAAGCCACGGGTTAAAAATGCAATATAAGTCGCTTTGGATAAAAGCGTCAGCTAAATGACCTGTAATGCAATGTAATATTGGGTGTGATACCCAGAAAAGAATAACAGCATGATAGTAACCAACAGCAATATTAAACAATGTATTTAAATCCTTCCTTAAATCCACACTTGACCCAGTGATGATGCTCACTCAAGCGCGTCAAAAAAAAAAAAGACAATCACAATCTACTGTCACAGCAATCCCACTGTCAGGTTATGGGCAACATTGTCACACCTGTATGTCAAGTTGGGTTTCTGGCCGGTCTCCATGGTTGTTTTGTGACTTCCTGTTTTATTTTGAAAATTAACACTCCTCTCGTTTCAGGCTCCTTGCCCTTCCTCATGTGTCACCAGTCACCAGATGATTCCTGATCGTGTCAACCTGTTCCCACACTCCCCTCATGTGTACTTATAGTCTGCGTCTCCCCTCGTCCTGTGCCAGTGTGTCATGGCCTTTGCCGTGTACACCCGCCTCAGGAAAGAGTCAAGCCCAGGTCACAGTTCTGGTTTGTACGTAGCCCTTGTGGTCTCCTTAGTTGGCCTCGTGCCGTTTTTAGCTCCACAGCTCCTCAATCTAGTTTAGAGCCTTTTGGTTTAGAGCGATTTTGGTTTTTCCTTTAACTATTCAGCTCTCTTAGTTTCGCCGGAGCATTTCCCCGTCATCTCTCTTCGGAGAAGTTTTTTGTTTCCAGGGACTTCCCTGTGTTTTTCTTTATTGGTCAATGAAAAACGTCAGCTGAACCCCTACTCTGCGTCCGAGTCCTCCTCAGGAGCTGAATTAAGGCCTTCGTTTAGTAAACAAAATAAAATGCTCCTTAAGACTTCCCAGGATGGACAATTACTCTTTAACAGCGGAGGATAAAATCCTTGACTTTTGTTTGTATTAATTTAATTAATTAATTAATACTGGGTATTTATTTCTAATATGGAAACTCAAAAGGTCAGGAGTAAGATAAAAGATCTTCCCTGTGGACAAGTGGGCATTGTATTGTTTGTGTAGAACAATTTACACGGCGCACGTTGAAGACAAACAGGAAACTGTTGAGAAAAACTCCCTTGCGTGAGGACAAAAACTATAAAAATGAAGACTTCACAATTCGCTACCAGGCAGATGACAACATCTGCCCCCCTGTAGAGTAGAAAGCAGAGAGAGAGACATTCATAGAACAAGACTTATTGAGAGAGAGACATGGAAAAACATATTAATTAAAACAAGTCATAAACAGCATGGGGGCACTTTATATTTGCTTGTTAAACTTGACCCATGCGGTGCGAAAACACATAGGCGCTTAGTTTCGAAGTGCAACTGAGATACTGCAGACCTTTGCCTGTGTGTGCGTGTGTGTGTGTGTGTGTGTCAGCGAACACCACGAAGCAGAGTCCAACTGATATATTTGGCAGATATTGGAATTCTTGGGGAGAATATTTGGCCCCTTACTCTTATTAAAGGAACCGTGTCAGAGATCTAGTGACACCTTGTGGTGAGTCGTATATCGCAACAAATAAGGACATGTGCGTGTATCTTGGCAGAGCTCAGCTGTGACAGTGACCAGGGGACATGCACGCTGCAGCATGATAATAATGTACACTTGAACATTAGGAAAAGGGATGAAAGATACCTCAACCTCCGGGTTCATGGCGATTTAAGGGGCTCGCCATATGCATGGATTAGAGACGGTCCTGTGGCTAAGACGTGTCCTGTGCCGGAGTGTCGCTGAGCAAGCTTCCACCTGCTCCCCAGGTGCTCCCAATCAATCCCAAGTCCCAAATTGATAAAAAACAAAAAACTGTGAGCTTCCCCATTGATGGACTAAACCAAAACTAAAACCAGCGTTCTGGTTGTGGACGTAAAAACATGGCGGTGCCACATAGTCCGTGTACGACCCACTTCCTACGTGGACGTAAAGATAACACACTAACGGAAACATAGTGAGGAATTCCTCTAAATTCCGTAGTGCAGCAGACGTAAGAGAGTCGTCAGTGTCCTTAGTGACTGCGGTGTGTCGAGTTAAAGTCAAACAAGGAAAGGTTACATTGTAGCAACACGTTTTTCATTTTTCGTGTGTGTGTGTGTGCGTGTGTGTGTGTGCGCGTGTAGCTCATGGCCGGAGGCTGCGAAAGAAAAGTACCGGCGGCTCCACCTCCATCTTTCACGATGCGGTTAGAAACGCTCCTTCCGCCGCTGAGTGGAGCTCGCGGCGGCTGATGTCATCGCCTCGTCCCGCCTCGTCCCGCCCTCTCCAGCCTGGCGGAGGATGCCGACGCGCTGGGGCTGTGAAGCGGTCACCTCCGCTCCCCTCCCGAGCGACCCGTGGCGGTAGGAGAAGGCCGGGGGGAGGGAGGCGGGGGGGGGGGGGGGGGGGGGGGTTGTTTTCCCTACTTGCTGGAGCCAAGGGGGATGAAACCGGAAAGACACAAGTCCACCTGGTTGGTCCTCGGACTCATATTAGTGTGAGTCACATAAGGTTTTGTTTGAAACCCCCAACACAACACAATGGCTTTGGTGAAACAGTTTTTTTTCTTACCAGTCAACAAGTCGCTGCAAGTACCTGTTCGCCCTCTCCGCCTGTCTCCGTGTGACATTCAGATACATTCCTCTCTTGACACCTGGAAGCTGAGGCTCAGTGCAGGAAGGTTACAAAACAAACATGGAAGGCGTCCCGGTGTGACTGTGGTCGGGGGGTCCACACCCTGCGTATTGGCAGGGTTTGTGGGTACGATTGGCCGTGATGTGTGAAGGTGGATGTCTGATTGTCCCAAGTGCCCCATGATGCAAAATGATGAGTCCAACACAATAAATACTCATAGCGTGAGAGACCCAAGAGTCTGCCGAATGCAGAGATACACTTTATGTGTCTCTCTGGGGGCAATTCCAAAAACTGGTACAGTCTGCATTCTTTGAAAAATGTGATAGATTTTACTTTAGTGTGGACGGAGTGACAGTTGTGTCCCTCTCGGGGTCCTGGGGGCCAAATGTGTAAGTCTGTTGGATTTACTCACATGTGTGCGACCAGCATGAACTGAGATAATTGTCAACTTGTATTTTGAAGAAAATAAAAATGTCCCCACATCTCCACAGGAGAGGAACTCCTGCGTAATATCCCACTTGCAGCAGGAAATATTGATTTCTTTTTAAATGAACTAATTCACAATGGGATATTCCATTATATGTTCCATTCCATTTTCTTTGTGCGTTTCCACAAATGACAGATCTGCCCAACGTGGACTTTTTGCATTCGGTCAGAGCAAGTGATGTACAGTGTCGTGCAACTATTGTGGTGAAGTAGCATAATAACACGTATACAGCAGGAAAGTGGGTGGATACGCAGTACTTAAACGCAAGTGCTTGTTTTTTGTTACATAACAACGTTTAAAGTAACGCTGTTTGAAGTAACTATGAGTGTCTTCCTTTTGTTGGCTAACCTGTGGGTTCGGATGGTTGAGAGACTACAGAGCAGCTTGTTTGTTGCGCGCACACAAAGACACACACACACACATACGCACACAGACACGTCTCTCCTCCCCTCTACAACTGTGTAACACATGAAAGCAGCGTACACCCGTCTTTCTGTGTTATTAGTATCCAAAGACTCCAGAGTGTCTGCTGCACTGTCACCTCCCACAACCTCCTTTACACGCATGTGTGTGTGTGTGTGTGTGTGTGTCTATAATATATAGATGGGTGCAACCTGTACTATTGACTCAGTCTGACGGGCAGACTAGCAAAGCCCCGTCAGCACACTTTGAACACCTGTGTGTGTGTGTGTGTGTGTGTGTGTGTGTGTGTGTTGTACACGTACCTGCACGCTACAAGTAAGACGCTAGTCGCTAATTAAAACTTTGGCATTTTATTTTTTAAGTTATTTCCTCAACAGAAAAAAAGTTCCTGCCATTTATGCTCTACAGTTGACACTATAAATAAAAAAACCTGAGTACAGCACATTTTATTACAAAATATAAACCACTCAGTTTATACTTTTTTAGTAAGATGTAAACATCTTTTTAGCGTTTTACTGATGCCAATCAGTGTACTTGTCATACAGCACTGTCGTCCGATGGCTTCTGTGGCTCTGGAGGAGCTTTGTCGAATTACCCTCATGATGTCATGCAGGGTAACTTGGTGTACTTGGAGATTTTAAATTTCAAAACAAAATTGTGCATTTAGAAGGAGACATGTAGTTTGAGGGATGTGGGAGTTCTATCAAACAGGGGAGGGGGTCTAATGAAGGACGCTACAATATGATGCAGCATTTTCAGAGCCCGACTCATACTAGGGGATTAAAGTTGTCTCAGCCTACATAGCTTCAATTTTGGCTGTTCTTTTGAAAAATGGGGAATGCAAAGTGTGACACTAAACATTAACTAAATATAAATAGATGTTGAGATTCATATAACCAGCTACGACATAAACTGTCAGATCAATTTCCTGTATAGAATATTTTTTGAAACAGCATAAACACATCTGAGCCGCTCTGATATGTGCAATCAACTGTACAAGTACCTAGAACATTGTCGGACTCACGATGGACAATTTAAAGTAAATCTGAATCAATACAGCAGAACCATAAATCTTTTTTTCTTAATTCAACGCATTCTTCTTCCTCGTCAAGACATGGTGCCTTCATTTCCCAAAATGCAACTCGACCGCCGACAGATCAGTTGCCGATTTGGGCTTGTTCATGCTAGTAGCAGCCAGCGGAGGTGAGGGGCGGGCTGAAGAGGGCCGCTAGGCTAACTTCCTTCTGAGGCCACACCCCCCATTTGTTGAATTTTCAAACGTGTACTTTGCTTGGAGCGATGTTGCTGGAGGCAGATCACCAAACTTCACACAGTTCCCTCCATTCGGAATCTCGTTCTCACATCGTATTCCTTGTAGAACGTAAGGTTTGTAGTTTGGCCCTAATACAAAAACACCCCTCTTGTGGATATTTTCAGTGTCTACAGTTTGTTTTTGCATTGAATGTTTTATTTTAAAAGGTTATCAGTGTTTAAAACCTTTCAGTGTTTTCCACTTGCTTGTTGCAAAAGCCAGAAAGATGTCAGTAGTATTGCTTTTTGTTGGGAAAATCCCAAAAGAATTGAAGGGAAAGGTTTTTTTGGCTTAAATATGCTCATACCTAAAATATTAAATGCAAAAGGCTGCTCTCCATGAGTTTATACGAGTTCATAATCTTCAAAGCGGAGGAACAGATGACAACGAAGGGCAATTCCACATTAATTGCAGAAAAGCCGGTGTGACAACGTGTTTTCTGTTTTTTACGGTCATGACTCTGATGATCGCTGTCGGGTGTTTCTGTTCCCTCAGAGCCCAATTATCTAAAACAAAACCCACAGGTATTTATGCGCGGCGAGGCTTTAGTCGAACTGTTTGACCAGAGTCTGCGTTACAGCGTCAGAAGACGGCCTCCAGACTTGTGCCGCGTGGTGTTCAAGACCCAACGGTGCACCCTGCTGCTGGTACCAGTTCTGGTGCGTGAAGTGCCCCATGCAGTCGGGCGACGGATCCACAGGAGGCTGATAGGCGCCCTGTCCTCTGGCGGTGGGATCCACAAGCGCATTACTCTTAATACTGCCGCCGTTGCCTGTGTTGTTGTTGTTGTGATTGTTGTTATTGCCGTTGCTGTTTTCCCACACAGCTGGGGACGGAGGAGAGTCGCAGGCCATGGAATCACTGGCCTCCGGACTGTGCTCGAGAGGAACATCCCCAAGCGGAAACTCTCCGTTCTTGTAGAGCTTCTTGAACTTGGAGCGACGGTTCTGGAACCAAATTTTGACCTGAAAAAACAAACATCAAATGATGAGATAACTTCAAGCCGCTAAAGAACAAACAATATTAATTGAAATTCCTATGTTCACTCTCGTCTTATCTCCAGTTTGGTCTCCACCAACTCTGGCACTTTAGTCCCACCAGGATTTAGTTTCTGCTGAAAACAGCTGCCCGAGGATCGAAATGAGGCGGTGAAACAGATAAGTTGAAAATGAACCAACACATGCCACTCTAATATGAGTTTTACTAGTAAACCCACTGTACTGTACTGCCCAGCATCAAGGAGGTGGAGGAGACCAAACATTAAGTAAAAAAAAGCGTAATTAATGGATTTACATAAATCCAGCTGTGTGAATACGTCCTTTGTTAACACACAGGCCACGTTACACGGTTATATTAGCTTGGTTGAGAGTGTTGAATGCATGTTCTGTTGATTTGTTTAATTAAATTGATTTCCACCGCCAGGCACAATATTAATCCATGGTCTGGCCTTACTTGCTTTGTGTTCAGTCTCTGAATCTAAACTGATCTTCTATCTACTTAACAGTTGTTCCTACAAAACGATATCTTCGTTCCAAACAATAATACTTTTAAATAGTAATAAAGCAGCTTTCATGTAACACAAGGACATTATCTAATATCTTCTCCTTGCCAGCAGAGGATTATTAGATTGATAGAGCTCCTTTAAATGTTTTGGTTGTATGAGAGCTATCGATGCTGAGATTTGTATAAACAATAATAAATCCACAAAGGCAACAGACCATACGACAGTTGTTGCTCACGTCTTTGTTTTTTACGAGCTCGGGTCTGCAGCCTAAGCAACAATCCTGAACAATCATTTAATAATTTACAGAAGCCGTGATAAAACACCCTGCACAGCGAGTCAAGACGATACGGTGGTAAATCATTGAGGGAGCAAAAGTATAAATCCATAATCAAGACTATCTCTAGTCCGACGAAAGTATTCATATTTTTAGATATCATATTAACACTATCTCAATTTCGTTTTAAAACAATTGAATTAGTTAGTTGATTGTTATCTTAGTAGTCTCGCTTGGCAGAGCATTTCTTGTACGTAAAGATTAACAGCGCACTTAAGCGTGCTTTGTTAAGATATGAACTAAATGATGTAATGATGCATCTACTTTCAGCGCTTATCTTATGAGGCCCATTCGCAGAACGAGCTGACGGTTTGGCCACGGCTCTCAAGTCTCACGCATTGAGCGAGTCACTCATTTCGGTCTCTAGTCACGCACTCCCGCCACACATCCAATTCCTCACGCCACGTTGGTTGCCCCCCACTCCAAGCCCTGCCATGGAGTGACATGTTGTCGGGGGTGGACGCCACGGCTGACGGGGGAGGGGGGCTGGTGGGGCCGCGGCTCGGACCGGAGTCTGATTTCTTGCCGTGAGGAATTGGATGTGTGGCGGGAGTGCGTGACTAGAGACCGAAATGAGTGACTCGCTCAATGCGTGAGACTTGAGAGCCCTGGTTTGGGACTGATCCACGTGATGAAATGAAAGCATGCTAACGGCCTTTAATCAGACCCCCACTCCACGACCACGTGGCGCAAACTTGTCCTTTCCTTTCTGCGAGCCTGTGGCTAAAAGCTAACTGTGCTAACAGAACTAACAGTGCTAGCCTGGGATATCATCCAAAATGATACCGTCAATTGGGGCGCCGTCATCATTTTCAGCCGCCGGACGAACGCAGTGCAGAGCGGCGGTTGAGAGCTAGCTTGCGGGTTCATAGCACAGGGCTTCAACTATTTCTTACTTCTACTTTCTCACTTACTTGCTTCACTTTTAAAGTAGCAAATGCTAATCAATCCTTGCATATCAACCAAAGCATACGTGGCTTTTAAAACCAAGACACAGATTTAAATCGCTTTGTTGATAAGTTCAAATGACATGGAATTTGCTTTTGTCTTCCCCGCTTGAAGAAGCGCTTCTCTACTTCTCCTTTCATACCAACAATCTGACAACTACAACATAAAATGTCCACTGCTTTTGGGTCTCTTCGACATACTTTAGTGAGTTTCCAGTGTTTGCGCTTGTCATTTTCAGGTAAGAGATTACACTTCATCGTGTGGGGCCTCACCTGTGTCTGCGTGAGGCCCAGCTGCGCGGCCAGCTCGGCCCGCTCCGGCAGGGCCAGGTACTGAGCCGTCTGGAATCTCTTCTGCAGCACGGCCAGCTGGTAGCTGGAGTAGATGGTCCGGGGCTTGCGAACCTTCTTGGGCTTCCCGTTGACCATCCGCACCTCCACGTCGGGTTCCTCTTTCACTGTTGAAAGGAAACAGTAAGAAGCCGTGTAACGTGCACGCTAACTACCTTACAGGGAGTCTTTGTTTCATTTGTGGAACCTTATGATAGATGTGTCTGTTTCTACAAATAATGAAATGAACTCTGATGGTAGTTTGTTTAAAAGAAGTTGTGGTGTAAAAATAGCCATGGCCGCTACAGCTCAGAAATTTCAAAGAAATTCCGGCAGTCCCCTGAACTTGTAATTTTGGTCTGAGTGTCTCCCACAGGCGGGGAGGGAGACAGAGATTTATAGGTGCTTTTCATGTTGCCTGCAGGCCTGCTTGTATACATATCTCCTTGTGCGGTTTTTCTCGTAACCAACTTCTTTTTCTTTTTCCTCTTGCAGATATACAGCCAACCTTACTCCAAAAACATTTGTTTGCATTTGATCGACACATTTATTTTTGTAACAACTTGGTGTAATGTACTCAGTATTGTCTTATAATATGTTGGCACCCTGGAGGTAATTGAAAATCATACACGTGTTTAAAATATTGATTAGTTATTTTTAAATAATTTCAATTGGAAAACTATTTTACCAAAATAATTCATATCCACGGATTTGATTTAAGGGTTTCATGTTAGGAACTAAAATGACACAAATGAATGTTATAATTTTGTTTGCTATATATTTGTTTGCTTATTGGGGGGGCACAGCCAATGGCATGATAATAGGCCTGCGCATGTCGGATGATTCAAAGGCCAAGGCTGACTGACAAGTCGCGACACCTGAGGTGCGTGGCTGTGTTCCAAAGTCCCCTGGGGCCGTTTCCCGGAGTCAACTCCCATTTGGAATGTCAGAGAACAGTACACAAGTCTGCCAAGTTTCATTTGGCCTTCGGTAGTTTTGAACAGGAAAATCTTCCAGGGTTTGAAATATCACCTGGTCATTCTCATTGCCGTTAATGTATTAGTGCAAACTGTCAGACGTATACTGCCTCTGTTAATTAATTACTTCTTCATTCCTAATGTGAGGTGAGGTTGAAAAAGTCCCTTCTCTCAACTAGGCCATGGCATCCATCCAAAGAGCATTGGGCTGACCTTCCAATCAACATCTGGAGGAAGTTTAAAGACTGATTGGTGATGACAATGAGACACACAACTAGAAATCAGTTCATTTTTGTTGTGGTTGACCTACATACAAACTATCCTCCTGCAGGCTGAATCTTCACCTCACCTGAAATAATAGTTTTTTTTAAAAACTTTCCTCTGAACCTTCGAGCCACACATAGGCTATACATACATTTGTATCCTGGCAAACGTGTGTGCAATGCTGACGTTTATAAGGGACGCATCAGTGGAACGTGAAACCTGAAGCTTCTCCACTTAATTTCTGGGAAATTATAGTCTACTTTTGACCTGGTAGAAGTAAGAAGAACTGCATTTTACATCCCATATGTAGTGTTTGTGTAACCCTCATTTTTAGTTTTTACATTTTTTTATATAATACAACATAGCTCAGATATAAGTGACACGTATCACAAGAAAAAAACAAGGTTTAGCTGAGTCTATATCTTCCCTATTCACAAGATAACCTAATCACACTGGCATTCAGAATTCTGACTCTACAGATCATCTGTTGGAGATTCAGAAGTCAAGACTAGAGCATCTTAATGCTCCACAAACCACGCGTAAAGAGTTTCGTCGGCAGTTTCTATGTGCGTAAAAACCCGTGCGTAATGATTGGGTTTATGTGGCCAGACGTGAGCTCTCGCCGTGCATCAGCGCCCAGCGGGGTGTGGGGGGCGGGGGGGGCACAGACATGGAGATTTTGTTTCGCGTTCTTTAAAATGACCCAACGTTAACAACGTGTTGTTGTTGTTGTTGTTTTAAACTCACCGTCGTGCAGCGCCGCCTGCGCGTCTCTGCTGAACGCCCCGTGCTCTCTGTACGCCGAATGGAGGTACGAGTATTCCGCCTTACCGACCGGGTAGGCCCCGCCGGCAGCCCCCCCGTGCACGTAGTGGTGGTGGTACGCGTACGGGTTCACGTGCTGAGCCGGGTACGTCTGCTGCTGCGACGGGTAGAAATCCTGCGCGCCGTAGAGCGCGCTCTGGCCGCTGTAGAAGTCCATGTCCGTGGACGAGGACTCCGGCAGGGTTGGAGAGTCCTTGCTGGCCGAGATGGAGCTCCCAGCCATGATGGGGAGGGACGGCTTTTTGCCCTCGAAGACAGGTGAGGAGTTCCCGTTCATTATTATTCTGTGAACGAGGAGCGGCCAGGAGGTCCTCTCGGTCCGGAGCCGGTGCTTCCAAACTCCCCCTGACGCAGGGACCGGGCTGTCCACCGTGGCGGCGCCCAACCCAACTAGAGCTCCTAATTACAGGGCGCGCCGAGCCGGGCAGGGCAGAGGGGGGGCGGATGTCTCCTTCTCATTGGCCCGCCGCCTCGAGGGCCAAGACGTCGCTGACTGTCGCCCGACTGTCTCCCCGCAATATCGCGCTCTCTCTCCCTCGCTCTCTCAAAGCGCGCGTTATGGTGTTGCCATTACGAGTGTTTACGCAATCAGGCTAAAGGCTTTACGGCGCTGCGCCCCATTCAGATGCAAATACAAGAGACAAGCGAGCCATGTGGGGAGTTGTTTGCAGTGCTGATCGGCCCCGGGAGGACAAACAGCCTTAATAACATGAATAATGAATACAGCTTCCAATACACTTCAGGTGCATTTAAGGTCAGGTCACGGTTCTGCACATGTAGGTAATATGATCTTATCTTACTACCAGTTCATAGTTCCCTTAAATTACTAATGGCATTATGGAATAAAGAGCTCGCATATGTTATTTCCACCGTCGAGGAAAGTTGCATCAGTACCGGAGAGCGTGAGCGGCTCTCGGAGCCAGAGAGCAGAAAGGGAACCTCAAACACGAAGGCGTCAGCTGCTGCAACAACAAAGATGTTCCCTCCTCAGCTTCAGCACGTCTACACGTTCATGGATTATGGGGCACTCGAGGACATCACAAGTTTGGGTCAGTTCTTGGATTCGGGAGGGATACGCAAGTGTTTCGTGGGCGAATACATAGTTTTGTTGACTGTTAAATCTCGTAGGAATGACATGTATACATTTGGAAGTAGTTCTCTTTAAATGACACATTTTGGCCAAAGGTTGAGACCACTCTGCATGCGCTCTTTAGCGCGATTCCCCGACATGTTCCAGTTTGATGCTGCTGGCGTGTAATATAACTGCATACAGGAAATACATCTGAAACTCGCCTTCAGAACATTTTACAACTTTACAATTTTTTTTATTCATTATTAGCGTTTTTCTTTCTCTTTTGTCGTATACCCTTCAAGTCCATCGCAAAAAATGAGTTCCCAAAAAATGTACAGCTTTCTTCTTCTGCCCGACTCAGAGCAGAGTTCTTTCTCCGGCCGCTTCAAAAGCACTTTGTGTGACCAGCCGCGCTCTCAGTGTCTCTTCTTACCCATTGTTAAAAAAAACAAAGAAAGAGAGAGAAAGAAGACGTCTGAGGACGTGGGTGAATATATCGGGCCTCGGATGAACAGAGTTGATTGGTAATGTTATCTACAAACAGGAAGTGGGGGAGGGCAGGGGTGTCAATCAATGTCCTCCTCCCCCTGCGGCGTGGTCCCGTGTGGACTGAAGAGAAAATCCCCCATGTGGTCCACGTAATCCCAGAATGCATTGTGAGTGGGTGGAGGGGGCGGAGAAGGGAGGGAGGGGTGGGGGGGGGGGGGGGGGGGCAAACATTCAGTTTTTGAGAACCGTCAGGTGAGAGAAACCAACCGACCCCGGTTACACGGAATATATATCACACGTATGTAGAAGTACTGTGTACATTTTCTTTTGTTATTTTACAAGATTCCTTGATGGCCAACGCTGAGAGAACAGAAAAAATAAAGGGGGGGGGGGATCTAAATTGGACATACAGTAGCGAAGGTGGGAGAAATGCAAAGGTGGAATTTGTCCAAGTCGTGTCGGATGAGCCCCGGTCTGATTGGGGGGTAAGAGAGGCCGGGATGGGGCGGGGGGGTAAGAGAGGCCGGGATGGGGCGGGGGGGGTAAGAGAGGCCGGGATGGGGGGGGTCGTCTGGTTTCATTTCCTCGCTGTGTCGTTTGAAGTGTTCGTACCCTCCTCGTCCTCCCGGGCCGACGTGAGTGAGTGAGCAGAGGTCCTGGCTGGAGGGGGGCTGGGGGGGCGAGATCCACAGTTTCACTTTCTCTGAGGGGGGGAACAAATGTTGTAAAGCATTAGGTTGTATATGTTGTATCATGTTGGATAGAGGTAAAGTTTGTGAGTCTCGTCCTACCGATTATTCATTCACATATATTAGTAAGTATTATTTGGACTACCTGGCGGACGGGGGCCCCACATGGGCAGCGCTTCCCGCGCTTACCTTATGTCAGCTTCTTGGCTTTGTTGTAGAGCGAGTCCACCACTTTGCTCATGTTCTGGATGGTCTCCAGGGCCGCCTCGTACGTCTTGTCCACCGCCGGCTGGTCGAAGACGATCAGCACGCCTTCGCCTTGGTCCAAAATGCCTTGTTGGGTTAAGGTGTGTGTGTGGGGGGGGGGGGGGGGGGGAGGGGGGGCAGAGAGAGAGACGGTGTGAAGGAGGACACTCACTGATTCAAAGGACAAAGTGCTACACGGAGTCACTGGGCTGCAGACATACCGTGAAACTTCTCATCCAGGATCATCTGCGATAGTTTCCTCTCCACGTCTCCCTGCAAAACACACCGGGGTATTTATATATTATATGTGGGTATTTTTGATCATCAAAAGAAAAAGGGTAAAAGGAGCCACCACGTGATGAGCTCTGATGAAATGAGAAAGAGGAAACACACCTTGGATAGTTTGACGAGGGACGAAATGTGGGCCATCTGTCGGAGAAAAGGAAGACGAGCACTGATTGGACACTTATTCAATACAGTGTCTCTACTACCTTATCTCCACTGAAATGACCATCCACTATATAATAATAATCTAAACCTATATTGTTATAGCTTTTCGGAAATACGATAAACGGACATGAACTTGACTCTCAAAATGACAACGCCGTTGTTCACTGGGACAATATATCGTCCTGTACAAGTGAATATGGTGAAAGGCCTCATTAGTTCCTACATGTGAAGGAATCTGACCGGTCGTGCCCATTGTTTTAATAAACACACACACACACACCTGGACCCTGGAGAAAGGCTCGATGACCCTGATGAGGTTCTGCTCCAGCAGGGTGTCGTACAGCGTGGTCAGATGGGTGCTGATGATGGGGTCGTCCCTCAGCTCTGCTTTGTACTCCGTTAGTGCCTTGGGGAGGGTTGTCGTGGCGAAGGGCGGTTTCATTAATAATGTTGCAAGGGAACATAGACGTAGTTAACAGCCTCCAGAAAGTAATCACACTCCCAACACAAACCTTTTCAAAGTCTGCCAGCGACCGGTTCTTGCTGGCTTGCGCCACACATTTCAGCGAGTCTGTCTGTAGAACCAGAATATAATCAGGTGGTTGTGGACACATTCATCAGAAATAGAGCAATTATCGGCCCAGTTAAAAGGCGTAGCTGCCGTCGCTACAGCTGTGGTGCAGCTCGTCGCAGAGGAGACAGAAAGAATGTCATTTATTTGTCCTTAGTTTAGAGGACGGTCTTGGGACACAAAATCTCTTCTAGGTAGTCCAGATCAAGGGGGAAGCAAATGTACATTAACAATGATAAGCAGATTTTCCATGCAATTTGTAAAAAAAACGAGGTATTCCCTTTTAAGGAGGCTGTGCTGAAGCTCATTCCATTCAAAAGGAGCACCGAGACACTGGGGACAGTGTTGCCTACTGAAGACACCCCCCCTCCACACACTGGCCCTTGGCTGTCTTCACCACAGATGTTATGAACGGGGAAAGAAGCCGAGCGGCTACCTGTCTGCCGGCGTAGCGCAGTGCGAGCTTCCCACTGATGAGAGACTGGACATCCTCTGGCCTTGAAAAGGAAACAAGACGCATCAGACATTGCGGGGCAGCAGGGGCTTTGGCCGTGGAGCCGGGGGGGCCGATGTACCACTTACAAGTTGAGCATGATTTTGCAGAGCAGCATGTACTTGAGGGCGGTGACGGCTCGGGGGCTGTCGATGGAGTCGTAGCCCTCGAAGGCCTCGTAGAAGTAGGAGAAGGCCGTCTTCCAGTCCTTGTCCTCCGCTGCGTGAATGATTCCTGGAAAACAGCCGCGCACTGGCGTCACATGTGAGGTCACCTGACGTAGGAGAGGAGCAGCTTCCCCCACTTCCATGTTCCCTTGAATACACCCAGACAGCCGCACACACCTGACTGCATGTCTAAAGCCGCCTGCAGCTTGGGGGGGCAGTAGATGGCGTTGGCGGTGGTCCGGGCGGAGGTGAGGGCGGCGCGGGCCTTGGGCAGGTTGCTCAGTCCGTGGTACGTCTTGCTCTCCAGCAGCTGCACCTCCACCAGCAGCGCCTTGTCGTCCATCTTCTTCAGCTCCTGCAGCAGCTGCGTCCCTGCGGGGAGAAGGGAAAAGGGGGAGGGGGGAAGCATGGCGTTCACTCACACAAACGTCCTCCATTCCGCTCTCATTGAGCTTTTAGACATGAATCATGTGGGAAAACTGCAGGAGATTCGACACCCACCGAGTTGTAGAGCCTCCTGGTAGCATTTTGTGTCGAAGTACAGCGAGATGAGACGAGCCTGAGGAGGGAGGGGAGGGGGGAGGAGGGGAGGGAGCAATAATTCACTTGATGATTAAACTTGTGGTCTCGTAGGTTTTCTCTTAGATACACAACTTAGGGGCGAGTAGTGGTTGGGTCCCTCTAACGTTTCCCTCCGACCGGACGATTCAATGAAGGTAGGAAGGTCTGTTTTTGTTCAGGTGATATTTGGAAGGTACCGCTTGATGTTTTCACGGTTCCTTGCCTCAGCATGTTGCTCTGGACGGCTGTATGAACCCCTTCGCTAAGCTAGCACAGAACGCACTCACTGAAGCAGAGGGGTTCTGCAGCATGCTGTGAAGGATCTTTCTAGTGTTTCCAACAAAAAATCTGAATTACATTAATTTACAGAGCAGAGCTGGTTGGACCCCAGCAGGCCGACGCTACTGTACGATTGGCCAGTCTGCGTTCCAGGGGGCGGGACATCGCAAGGGGTTCGGATGGTAAAATAACGATGATTCTCCCATTTAGTCGGATTGCGAGTACGAGTTACTTTTTTTGCACAAACAACTAAACCAGACAGCCACCAAAAAAACCTCGAGAGGGCCTGCGCTTGTGTTGCCAATGTTTTCATTCCCAGACTTTCTTGGGGGGTCGTGCCCCCCTTCTTCAATGGTAGGGGAAGCACTGGACCCACAGCATCAGGCATCCTGTCGCAGTTATGTGGTGCAGACAAATGGCCCAGACCAAAGCGAAGAGGCCGGCTGTGTGAACAAACCTCCTCGGCGACGCCAACCGCCACCAGCGAAAGTCTCACCTCCAGCGCCTGTCGGAGGAAGGTCCTCTTCTCCACCTTGGCCCACTCTATGCACTCCAGGCAGAGCTCCACCTCCTGGCCAGTGGCAGCCTCCATGTCCAGGAACAGGTCCAGCAGGGAGCGGACCAGCCGGGCGGCCTTGGCCTTGGAGATGGAGTTGAGGAAGGGGCGCACATATTTCAGCAGACCCCCAAGCTCTGAGCAGGAGAAACAAGTGCAGCACACGGGGGTTAGGACCATTGGGTGACATTCCCTGGACTCCACACAGAGGAGAAGAATCGCTGACTGCACCTCGCGGGTCGGTATTCACAATTTGATAACAGATCTAATGACAACAAACACGAGGCACAATTATTAACACACATAATCAGTCTTTCTTCAAATATCAAATCCACAACCACTTTTGACCGACAGGCTTACACATGTGTTTGGCACAGTATGACATAACTAAAGCTGTGTGTGTCTGTGCACGTGTGTCCATCCAGATGATGAGCGTCGTGTCCCCTTACCTGCAGCCTGTCCCGTCTTGGCCAGCAGGCCCCCCAGCTCCAGGATGCTCTGCTCTTTAACGCGCACAGCCTCCTCATCGTTCTCCTGGATGTCCCGCTTAACTACAACACACACACACACACACACACACACACACACACACACACACACACACAATGCGATGAATCACTGCTGTACGGCCAGAGGAAAAGCTGACGTTGATCGCTGTCCCTCTGTCTCCATGGAGACCAGCTTTGTGTCAACTCGTTAAGAGTTTTAGAGTAGCACAGCTGTCACATTAAACAATAAGCAATCACGGCAACTATGTAACTACGCTTTAATAGTCAACATATGAGCATAAGCACACACTAGAGGCTGTGACAGAGTAGGTGTTTAACTGAGTATTAATTCCCATGTGGGCCTGACCCCTGACAAGACGAGTAATAGCTGCTAACGCTAGCTAGCCCGCTGTCAAGCAATGCGCCGGGCTAGCTAGCGTTAGCTCGAAGCTAGCCGGTGTGTTGCTGGCCGACTAGGCCGCTGTTGCTGACTCACTGTGCACGCAGAGAGAGAAAGACGGCGGCCAGCGCTGCGCTAGCGAACTAGCATTAGCTTAGCGGCTAGCCAGGCTAACAGGGAGACTGGCTAACTCGGCTGCTCCACGCTTGATGGGCGGCTGTGTCGCTTCTGTGTTTTAGCGGGGCGGCGGTTCTTCCCTCGCGTCGCGTTGTGCCGAGTATATTTACCAATGGAATGTAAGATATCGATGGAGGCATTCCGGTCTGTTCCAAGAAGCGACTGTGCTCTCTGAAACTCAGCCACTGCCGCGGCTGCCATCTTTGCTCTCGCCTGCCTCCGCTCGGAGGTCCGCTGCGCCGGCTCGCTTTCCGGTCAGGTCGTTCACGCGCACGGAACAATGTCGCCACCTAGCGACGACGGAGGAGTTCTGCATCGCCCCAAAACGCTATTAGGACCACTAGACATCCTTTGTCGCTCATCATTAGTATCAGTGGACCTAGAGAAATGTATTTTATTACCATTCCTTAGTGTCACAGTAAGTCATATTTTTCATAATTGACAAATTGTGTTTCAATAAATCATGTTGGTATACATTCTAAATACCTTTATTTCCACACTTGAAAGTGGTTAAACATTGCGTTTCAGACAACTACAGTGCATTACAACTAAATATTTACATTGCAAAATGAAGGTCACGCATCAATTTAAGTCAAAGTTGCTTAAAATGTTTGCTGGCATTGTCACTTTATCCATCAGACAAAAAGGGTGGATGCACAGAGTGGACTTTAACGCTGCAGATTAATGTACCATAAGAAACCTTAATGTACGTTAATATGACTTTATAGAGGCAAATCCAATACAGGGACATTTTGCAACGTAATAAAAATCTCTGCTTAAACGCAACCCAAGCTTTGCGTTTCAAGGCTGGACGTTTGGCTCAGTGTCCCGTAGTCTGTTACTGCGACTAGAGGACATATTGAAGACTGTTTACAGGCCAGACTTCAGAACAATGGTTGGCACAAAGTAAACATAAATAATGTATTACATATAAAAATAGTCTTTATTTCACAAAAACAGAGCGAACGCCGCAATAAAAATAGAATTTCACAAGTTAAGTCACTCGTGAAAGCCGCATCTGCATTTAAAGGACGATGGACAGGTAGTCACAGACCTGAAAGTAGAGAAAATCAGTTAAGTCACGAGTGATACTGGCAAGCAGCAAAGAATATCTGTGGGACGTCTTTTAATTAAAAAGAACACAATAAAAAACTTCGACGACAACTAGTTGTTTATTTTAAGCGGTCAGGAAAGCTATCTTTGGGGTGTTAACTTGCGGAAGCTTGAAACGGTGTCCTACACTGCAGCTGATCATCAGGTTGGGAGAGCAGTCGCTGTCCGGAGCCACAGAGAAAACCGGGTTGTGGGGACAGTCGTCCATGTGCTCCGACACTCTGGACTCCAGGAGACTCCTCAGGACATCGGGGGAGATGTGACGTTTCTGAAGATAAAAAAGGTAAAGCCATTACATGAAATCACTTAATAAACCTGCTATAAAATTTAAAACCACAGGAGAAAATTGCAAAGAGTAATATTAATTATTCATTCAAATTATTGCAAATGAGCCATTAGCAGCTAATTTTATATTGAAGAAAAGTTCCTTCATATAAAAAGGTGGAGTGTGTGTGTGTGTGTGTTGTGTAATAAAACAAACCTTAGTGTTAATGTAAAGTCCACAGATGCAGGAGATAAAATGACTGTTGATGTTCAGGTTGTTCCTGTGAGACAAGAAAATCACAATGTTGTTATCAACAGACATGGCACAAGCCAGCTGTGAAACATTTCCAGATGTTTGCCTCTACAATTATTGAATGGAAGTGCAGCTTGAAAGATAAAAACACCATGCAAATAGTGTTTGAGCAGCTCGACGTGGAGTTGAAAATGAGTAACCAACCGACTCACATGTGACAAATGGGGCAAATGATATACGAGTCCTCCATCCCCTCCACAACAGACGATATGTACTGCTGCTCAAACAGCAGGTTCCGCTCATATTCGTCAATAATTGACACTTCTGGGGAACACAGGTTTCCAAATGTCTTAACCACGCGGTGCACATTCACTTTGATCACTTTCATGTCAGTAGTTTGAAGATGTCTTGTTACCGTGAGACACGAGCTCCTGTTGGATCTCCTCCAGTACCGCGAGCTCATCGTACTCCTTTGTGACACTGAACATCTGCTCATACAGACAAAAGACAGCAGACCTCCACTCGGTTACACGACTCGTGCCGATTTCATGGAAACAGACGTTGAGATGTTTTATGAAGAAGGTCCCTCGAGTAACCGACCTCCGCCATGCCCTCCGGGCCCCACAGCGACGGTAGTCTCCGGTCCTCGGATCGCAGGGCGGTCCACTCCTCCTCCATCACCTCCTGGACGATGATGGAGCTCCGCTGCGGACTCTCTCCCAGCTGGCGATATCGCTCCAGAAGCCGCGTGCGGCTGTTTTGCAGCCGGTCCACACATCGCTGCGAAACACGGAAGGAAAACAATAAACCGAGAGGGGACCCGCGGATCTCCGACATGCTAACGTTAGTTAGCTAGCTACAAGTTAGCATTGGCCAGCTATATTGCTCACCTTGCGGTACGTTTCTTTCCATGGCGGAGTAGTTCCTTTATAAAGTGCGCGGTGTCTGTGCAAAGCATCCATTTTCACCTCGACCAGCGGGTGTAAAGTGACACGGACACAAAAGGCTTCTTACAAACAAACTGGCTCACACGGGGAGAGACTGCCAGACCAAAACATTTCAGCTTTTTTAAACCACGTGACCCGAAACCCGGAAGTTCAGTGTCTCGGGTTGCATGACGGGTCTTGTAGTGCTGTGGTGTTGAAAAGTAGTTACCACCTCAGAAGAAAGGATTCAATGACTTCAGGTTTTCACAAGAAATCTCCCCAAGAGCGGACATACGGGAAAGCTATCGAGGAATGACATGATGGTGTCAAAACAATTAATAATTACCGTTAACACTCTTTATTAATTGTCCATACATACTTAATCCAGTATAAAATTGTTTTTATTTGAAATAATGTAGCTGGAAAAGACAGTATAAGTGTAGATAACAGTACTGTGTGCACCTGACATTATATATATATATATACATATGCAGTACAGACATGATATATCCATATATATCCATCCATATATATTTTCAAATAAAAACAAAAACAATTTTATAACTAAGGAATGGCTAGGACCAGTCCAAACAACGGAGCCGCTCGCTCGCACCTGACCCATTCGCACCGTGACGTTCCTGATGTGTGCGTGGCAGTGACGTCACGTGGGAGGAGTCAGATACAACTCGACGGGGCGCTCGCTCAGGATCTCCGCAGAGCGCGTGCCATCACCAAGGAGCACCTGACTTTAAACGATAGAGGCGATGTTGTGAAGTGGTAAATGCATTTTGATCATCTATGCAATTAAATATAAATAAATACAGATATATCCGCGAGGACCCGCTGAGCTGCTAACAGGTGTGGGGGCGCGCGCCGGGGAGAGAGAGAACATGTCCAATGGGAAAGACGCAAATGCTGCAGAAAAGTGAGTACGGGCAGCTGACACGGCAAAAAGTTTCTCTTTATAAGATTTCATGTCTTGAACCTTTGCATTCTGTTCCGTCCAAATAAACCTGCTCAGTGAATATTGCTGAAATATTCAGTTGACCAGGAAACGCTACATTTATTCATCGTTTCCTTGTCAAGTTGTGACGTAAGTTCTGTGTTGTCAGGAAATAGTTCCAACTTCAGCCAGAGGCAGGGTCTTGGTCAACAAACCGGCTGACTTCTTACACTTCATTTTGCCCAGATTATTAACTAGTAGTGTATTCATGTGGCTTCAGTGCTGTACTGTGTGCACCTGAAATTTACAGTACTGTTATCTAAAAACATTATTTTCAAATAAAAACAAAAACAATTTTATAACTAAGGAATTGCTGGGACCAGTCCAAACAACGGCCCAGATTATTAACTAGTAGTATATTCATGTTGCTTCAGTGTGACGATGCTCTATGATTACATCATGTGTTTTGTGATAAAAACTTTGAAAGCGTTTTGTGCACATTCCACGTTTGTGTTTTGTGGTGCAGCTCGTCGCAGATGACTCTGAAGGAGTGCCTGGATGAGTGCATGGAGGCCCTGGACCTCTTCCTCAACAACCACTTCAAGGAGAGCCTGGACAGGCTGCGGCCGAGGTAACACAACCTAACCTGCCCCCCCCCCCAGTCGCTCTGGCTCCGCCGGAAGGCTCTGAACCGGGCCGCCTTGAGTTTCCTGTATACTTTCTTTGGTTTTAGCACGTTCTGTGTGTTGCACTTCAGAATGATGTCAGCACTATTTGCTTTCTGTGTAAGCTCGGGCTGATGTTGAGGAAGCTCCGTTCGTCGGCGCTTCCCGTGACGCGCGGCGGTTGCCCCCCCGTTTAGGCCTTTGGCTTCTCCAGGATACGAGGTGTTTGCTTAAGCTGACGCCCAGAGGTCCAACCGATCCGAGAGCCTGGAATGGCAAGCAAAAATAAACACAAGACGTGACTGGGCAGGGCCTCAGACAAGAGATAGGTTGAATAAAGAACAGCACATATATTTATATATACATATATTCCTTATCTTTTCTCGCCGTCAAAATGCAAACGGGGCCGCAGTAGCTGGCCTCTCGCCTCCTGTTTGCATACAGCGCGAAGTGTATTGATTGCTGCTACTGCGTGTCCCCCTTCCGTAGAGTAAACGAGAGCATGTACCACGCTCTCATTTACGCCACCGTGCTGGAAATGCAGGCCATGATGACCTTCCAGCCAGATGACATCAGCAACGCGGGGCGAACCATGAAGAGTGCCCAGGAGGTCTGCCACAAGTGAGGAGGCTCACGTGCACGTAGATGTGTATTATTGTTTTACGCTCTAAATGAGCTGCCAACTTTCTTCCTCGGCCCGTGAGCCATAATAGGCAAATTTATCACCGAGACGATTTGCATGGCTCAATTTGCCTGCGTTTGCATCAGGGGAGCTGATGTGGCGGCTGGACACACTTTGGGATTGACTGCTGTCGGCAAATATTGGGTCATTTGGAACGCAATTGGTTTATTTTTTGTTGATGAAGTTTTATCTTTTTTTCAGGTTCCGGCGGAAGTCCTCGGGTTTGTTGAGCAAGTCTGGAGGCAATTCGCTCACTGAAGGTAAGAAATCCACCCGAAAAAAGTGTGAATGCAATGAAAAAAATATGTAATGTACACAGATTGTTCTTCCTTATTTAATGGGCCATAACGTTTACATCCAGTTTGTTTTCAACAGGGTTTTATTTTTAATTTGTTTAACCTGAGTTATCTAAAAAAAAAAAAAAACTTTTTCATTTTTCCGGTATGCGGAGTCAAGGCACCTTTGAGCTGGACAACAACATTCTATTGCAAAGCATTCGGAACATACACATGTTGCAATTTCCTTATTTAGGTAACTGATAAATCTGCGTAGTGTCTTAATTACTCAAAATATAAGCCCACTAAATCCTCCTCGCTGGCATCAGTCTTTATATATATAGGTTCGACTTGTCTAAATCTAATATCTTCTTCACTTTCCACAGATCAGACCTTTTATTAACCCCGAATACACTCACTCCCTATAATCATCCCCCTGGATCTATGATTGACTCCTCGCTTACTGTAGACCCTGTGTGCAAATCGCCCCGTCTCAACCATCTCTGGTGTCATGGACTCCGCTAAGTGGAAGCACACCTCTCACCTGAGGCAGAGCCGGGAAGGAGAAATCAGAAAACGATACCTGACTTGGGTTCGCACTCTTATCCCAGTCCTCCTCTATTAGCGCGAGACACGGGCTGCTGCAATGCCAGATTTGGTACGTCAAGCTAAAATCTACCCAAATATGAATGACAGCTAGAACAATCAAACGCCAACCTCTCAGCCAGAGGCCTCATATACTCCAGTGGAAACACGTCCTCCCACTCTCTCACACAACGGTCGGTTAATTAAGGTCTGAAAATAATAAAATAAAATAAAACTTAAAAAGATCAGGTCGCCCCTTTTTAATTTCATTTACATATAACAAAAATATAAGCCTACTAAATACAACAGCCGTGTTCTTTATGTTCCAGCAACAGCTGGTGCCTGCCTGGTCGCCTGGTTGACTGGCAGCCACTTTTACAAGTTAGCGTTTAGCCTTGTGTGCAAATGACGGTGCCAACAAAGTGTTAGCATGCTAACATTCCCAAATCAGCAGTTGGCTCGGAAATGCGTTGATGCTGATTGGAATATTGAATCCCTTTGCAAATTTTTGGTTGAAAGACAAGTGGAGATCAAGTGACAATACAACAGGACAAACGGTCAGCAAGAGGGACACGGATGTCCGCAAAAAAATGGCGTTGCCCGATAGCGGCTGAGCTATTTCAGACTCGGCCAATGTGGTGGAGAAACCGCCAAACAGACCGGCATTACTAACCCAGCTGGTGACATGCAGGATGGATCTGATGCTTTATTGCTTTTTGAATTGGGTCATTTTGTGTTGTTTTATTACTAAATGTGCGTGCGTGTGTGTGTTTGTGTGTGTCTATGGGTGTGTTTTTGCAGTGCAGCTTCATGCTGAAGTGTGTTACGCAGAGTGCCAACTCCAAAGAGCCGCTCTCACCTTCCTACAGGTGCAGTAGGCTGTTTAAAACTCATACATGAACTACAGATCTTTAAATATGTGTAGGTCACCAAAGGTTCACACATTATCAGGGTTTTCAGGACTGTATTTGACTCAGAAATTTAAATTCCACGTGTTTCATCTATTATTCGTAAAGGGACATCTAATCCAAGCAGCTCTTGCCAAATGAATCTGTGGCCCTTGTTCACTTCTGTATTTTATCTTTGCAGGACGAGAACATGGTGAGCTTCATCAAAGGAGGGATCAAAGTACGGAACAGTTACCTAATTTACAAGTAAGTAATGAGATATTTGTCTTGTGTAATTGTAATCTTCATTAAGACTTATTCCAAAAGTGACCCTGCCAATTCTGCCTTTTATATTTTGGGAGACTTATTAAAGAGTAAAGCTAATTATATTACAGGTTTTCTCAGTTTTTCTCTCTCAAATTTTTTTTCTCACTGTAGTTTTTCTGAGAATGTTACCTTGATTCTTTGATTAAGGCCCTAATAGGCCTTGTGCATGAGGTGGGGGCTGACATGACGGCAAAAGCCGGTTGGTTGGGTAATTATGGTTTAATCACACGAGACCCCTAACATGTGAAAGTACCGTGTTAAATCTCCAGCATACAGTTTTTCTACATCAATTTCTGAGCTGCTTCTAAACTCGTTCTTGTTTTGTTTTCTCCACCAGAGAACTGCATTCCTTAATAAACTCCCCGAGCTCGCTCAAAGAAGCCAGCCACGTGCACTTGGAGGGAGGAATATCCTTTGGAATCGGGGCCTTTAACCTGGTGCGTCTGGCGGCACGGTGCCTCCATGCGCCGCCGCTGCCTGTGTGTAACCGCGTGTCCTCCTCCTTCACAGACGCTCTCTCTGTTTCCTCCACGGATACTCAAGGTTCTCGAGTTTGCGGGATTCTCCGGAGACAAGGTGCGACGCGTGCGTCTCCTCCTGTCCTTCACTCGCCCACCCGTGTCCCACTCATTGTTCTTCTGTTTTTCGGGGGGATTGTGCAGGAATACGGTCTGTCTCTGCTGTGCGACGGCGCCACGGGGATGAATCTGCGCTCCATGCTGTGCGCCCTGCTGCTGCTCTGCTACTACACCTTCCTCACCTTCATACTCGGTAGGGCCGCCGCCCCCCCCCCCCTCAGAAGGTTCAGACCTGTGCGGTGACCTGCCAGACGTCACGTGACTCGTCTCTGCTCTGTCCTCTCAGGCACCGGCGAGGGGGAGGTGACCGAAGCCGAGAGGCTGCTGAAGCCTTTCCGTCTCCGGTACCCACGGGTGAGTGTCACTGAGGATCGCCACCCACTTTCTCTAAATCACGCTTGCGTCCGGACGGCCGGCTATCGAACGTGTCAATCCTGATGGGTGCGATCGACGGCGCTCTGTGACAACGATGAGTCATGGCAACAAACACTGATTGTTTGAAATCAGCCGGCCAATTTGGGGTGATGCAAAAAGAAGAGTCATTGTATTGAAAATGATCCAACATCATTCTCAATTTATTCTCGATTTATTCCATTCCAACATTGTAGCAGTCTCCAGTTTCAAGACTTCTTCAATGCGGCAGGATGTTCATGCAGCAAACGATGGTCCAGTCACAGTCAAACATTTCATTACATGTCATTTAGCTGACGCTTTATCCAAAGCGACTTAATATAAGTGCATTCAACCATAAGGATACAAAGCCAGAAGAACAAGTGCAATTTCATTAAATAAGCCAATTTACAACTTGATATAGATAAGAGCCATTATAAGTGCAATTTAAGTGCTAAAATTAGTTAGTCTTTTAGTGGAGGTAGAGTCTGGAGAGGTGTGTCTTTAGTCTGAAGATGTGAAGGCTCTCTGGTGTCTTCAGAGAGCTCGTTCCACCGTTTCGGAGCAAGGGCAGCAAAGAGTTGTCATCTAGTCGAGTGTTTTGCTCTCAGTGAGGGAGGGACGAGTAGTTTATAAGATGCAGAGCGGAGAGTGCGGGTCCGGATGTCGGGTTTGACCATGTCCTGGATGTAAGCTGGACCCGATCCATTCACAGCACGGTACGTGAGCACCAATGTTTAGAACTGGATGAGCCACCGGTAGCCAGTGAAGAGAGCGGAGGAGTGTGGGAGAATTTCAGAAGGTTAAAGACCAGTCGAGCTGCTGCATTCTGAATGAGCTGCAGAGGTGGAATGGCGGTGGCAGGGAGACCTGCAGGAGGGAGTTGCAGTAGTCCAGGTGTGAGATGACAAGAGTCTGAATCAGTACCTGCGCCGCCTTCTGAGTGAGAAGGGGACGTGTTCTCCTGATGTTGTAGAGCGTGTACCAAGTACCTTGTGATTGACATGATTCTCCAGATTTTGTTGTCTGACAGATGCCATTTTAGTGTCGATAGGTTTGGAAGATGTTTGGCGTGTTAACATTTATGGAGGCTGCAGAGTTTGTGCACCAGCTTGTGCTTATCACTAGTTGTGTAACGGCTTCTTTGTTTTTACTTTGTTTTGTTAATTATGGATTTTGAAGCCACTATATAAGATGTTGCGTCACATGCAAGACACGTTTCTCTATGGGGGCATCAAACAATCATTTCATTGTATGGTAGAGTTGGAGACTATGGTCCAAAATATCATCCCGATGGGGTCAGAATATCTGTTTGGTGACAACGATGCTCATTTTGATGCAGGTTATTCTCTGTGTCGAGCCGGGAAGAAACCAGAACGGTACTATGGTTCATATACAATTATTTCTGGTGTTTTTATACTCTGAGGATGAATCTCATAAAGTTGTCATCCTTATTCTGGAATCTTTTTTTGTAAGACCACCCTGTCCTATACGTATCATAACTAACCTTTGGATAATTTAACAAGTCTTCCAAAAGGAACTTTAATGATTTTACACAGTCAAAGAACAGATTACTGGTCATGGCTAATGGTCATGGCTGACCTGAGTCAGGTGGAAGGAAAACTCCTTCGCTTTCCTTCCACCTGACTCACATCCCCGGGAATGCACGTCCCTGTTGACACTCCACCTTTTGCCCACATGCCGCCCATCCCAGAGAACAAACCTCGAGCTCCGACACAGTGTGTGCCAAACCCCAATGGAAATGTGCTGCTTAAACACGATGCATGAGATCTGTCCGCTGATAGCGAGTTATTTAACTACCAGATGTAAAACTGTAATACGGCAAACAGCCTCCACTTTACACATTACATTTGTTTCTTCTTTCCAGGGAGCAATTTTCCTCTTCTTCGCGGGCAGGACGGAAGAGATCAAGGGGAACATTGATGAGGTGTGTGTCATGAAATGTTTCAAATATCCTTAAAGTTTTTAAAAGACAACAAAACAGGTTTCCGTATGAACAGATGGCAACTACATAGGAAAACGTGTGTGTGTGTGTGTGTGTGTGTGGTAGCCATTACATTACATATCCTTATTGAAGGTACGCTTTAACCCCAAAATGACCATATTTTGTACATCAATTACTCGCCACATGTTACCTTGAATTGAGAATCCGCTGTGCTGCCAGGCCGTGGCCCTGTTCGAGGACGGCTGCAAGGCCCAGCAGGCGTGGAAACAGTTCCACCACATGTGCTACTGGGAGCTGATGTGGTGCTTCACTTACAAGCGGCTGTGGAAGATGGCGTACTTCTACGCCGACCTGCTGAGTAAGGAGAGCCTCTGGTCCAAGGTACAGAACCCGGGGGGAGGGGAGAGGGTCTTTGGGACAGACCAAAGTGTCCCAAAAACATCTCCTGTTTTCTCCCTGCTAGGCCATGTATGTTTACATGAAAGCTGCTTACCTCAGCATGCTGCGGGAAGACGAGGCCAGGCCTTTTGGGGAGGACGAGGTCGAGCTGTTCAGGTAAACAAACAAACACACACGCACACTGTAACTGTTATCTCAGGAACACACTGCTGCTGTCCCGAGGCCCATGAGATACTATCTTAACAAAGTAACGCTTGTTTGTGTACCTGGTTGTGCGCACGCGAAGGACTAAATCATTGACATTTCCCCGAGGAGCTGCTGGAGACCAAACAAGGAGCAAAAATGAAGTTGTTTTGTAGTGAACGATTATGTCGCTCCGTGTTGGTGTCAGGTGTTAATATGTCTCACTTTGGTTTTGCAGGCACCCAAGTGGCCAAAACATATCTTTTTAAATGGTTTGAGGCACTAACCTCACTAACCAGTGTTTTTTAAACACGGGTATTATTGGGGGTAAACCCAATTGTTTTTTATTTCTGTGGTGAATTTGAGTATGTAATCAGGTCTTGATTTCTTTTAGTCAATATTGAAATTATATATAATATTCAAAAGTGCCATTAACTTGTAGACAGCCGCTTTAAACACACTCACATTCACAAGTGTATTTGTTTAATTCCTTGCTGTGCTTTGTTTAGTGGCGGGGGAGTACATCATTGTAACAGATCTGCACCCATTCGGCCCACGCCGATCCCCAATCTGTCCATTATTTCCCTGTGTCGTTCCAGACAGGTGCCCACCTTCAAGCAGAAGATAGCAGGGAAGTCGCCCCCGACTGAGAAGTTTGCCATCCGCAAAGCCCGGCGGTACAAGGCCCGCTGCCCGATCCGGCTGCCGGTGCCCGTGTTGGTAAAAAGCTTCTCGCTGCCGCTCTGAATGCGCATCGCGTTTTATCGGTCACGCCCGTCCAACAGCGTTGTCCCTCCGCTTTGCAGGAGATGATGTACATGTGGAACGGCTTCAGTATGATCAGCAAACGGCCGGAGCTCACTGAGGGCATGATGCAGACTTTGGTGGAGGCGGAGCGCACCCTGCTGGAGTCTCCCGGTAACCCGACCCGCTCGCCTTACAAACGCAACCGTCCGCAAAGTGAGATGGCCTTGACGCGTCCGTGTGTGTCCGCTCCTTCCTCTGCAGGCAACGAGCACTCGGTGGACGACCGCTGCGTGATCCACCTGCTGAAGGGCCTGTGCTTGAAGAACCAGGGCCTCCTCCAGGCCGCCGAGGAGAGCTTCGCCAACGTGTTGTCCAGGTGAGCTCCGCTCGGGGGGGGGGGGGGGTTTCCTGAATGCAACGCCGGGAGCCTTCTGCGGTACAGCGCACTGATCGTAGGTCATGAAGTCACCTGACCTTTAGGTGACACTCTTGAAGTGCCGCCGCTTGATACGCGTGTCAAAATCTATCCGTTAATTCACCTTGTCCCCGGTGTTTGCTCAGTGAAAAGAAGATCCGGTTCGACCACTACCTGGTGCCCAACTGCCTGGTGGAGCTCGGCCTGCTCTACATTGACCAAGGCCGGAGGGACGAGGCCATCCAGCTGCTGCACAAGGCCAAGTATGTCACTGCCTCACTGCAGCCTCATTGCTGATGAGCCCTGACACCTAAGATGACCAAGAGGAATGTTGATGTTTTTCTCCCGTGCGCATAGAATATGCATTTAATACATAAATGCGGTACTTGATTTTGATAAAAAGGGTCCTTTAGCTTAGACCAGCAGCCTGCACAGCTTCCACATGCAGCACTATTGTGAGGTATAGTTTTCTATTTTGTAATAGTAATGATATTGCAAATATAATTATCTACTTACTATTGTGTTATTCATTTATATTTATTTACATCGAAATTAGAATTATTTTGCTTCTTTTGTCCCGGCTGCTACAGAATACAGATACGGTCTCCACTATGTGCAATGGCAGTACGAGACCAGTAGAAGTCGCCTTCTGCCTATTAATTCAATACAATTTATTTTGTGTAGCCCCAAAACACAATTTGCTTCCTAGGGTGTTCTAATCTGTACACATGCGGGACCCTTATATCGGCAAAAGGAAATGATTGCATCCTTAGCGGGAATAGATTACATCTACATCTTGGGGTAATAAAATGGGCTGTTGAAGCGAATTGTGCGTCAACCCTTTGCTCCCTTTGGATGAACGGTGACGTATTCAGCTGATTGTTCAATGAAACAGCACACTTTGGATGAGCGTTTTCTCTGCTTTCACCTGCAGACACAACTACAAAGAATACTCCATGGAGTCCCGCACACAGTTCAGGGTACACGCCGCTCTGGCCAAACTCAAAGCCGACCCGGGGGAGGACGAGGACGAGGACACTCGCATGTAGGAGGAGGGCTCTTCACACTCTGGAATCTGGACATTTTTCCAATCACAATTATTGCTGCTGCAGTAGTTTTTATCAATGTTCAACAAGTGCATGCTGGGTATTTTCTCATTGCGTTCAAGTGGACCTTTTGGGGTCTACAGTAAGAAAGGTACAGAAGGTATCAAAGCGGGAAAGTGGAGTTTGTACAGCAAACTGTATTTACAATATTTTTATGTTATATTGGAAATCAAACACTCAATGTTGACCACAATAAACATCTAATGTAAGAAATGCTATGATTTAATAAAATGCATAATAGTGGCTTTATTAGGAGCTCTGTGTTTACATCAGAGATTCTATTAGATGAACTGGCTGATGATCATTAGGATTCAGTCCCCTGCCAGTATTCTATGCACACGTCTTTCATTTTGGATTCTGGATGGCTGCAATGGAAAAGACTGTTTAAGCTCGTCAACTTATGTTCTTTAGGCGTGTGACGTTGCAACACTTCCAAATGTAAACCTGTTTGCATTAATAAATTCTCAATATAAAATTATTTTTAGTTTGTATTTATCCTTTAAAAACAGTCAGCACAGGAATTCATTTATTGCAATGAGAGCTAAATGTTTATAGAAATGAACATATGCATGTGCAGCTCCTTACAGATGCCAATCGGGTAAAACAAAGACCCCACTGATTGGGATACTTTACAACAAATGTCCCTCGGAGTGCGGCGCAGCCTCCATCTCACTCAAATATTACAGTCATTCATCTGGGACACTACGAGGAGGCGGCAGGAGGTGCGACGGGCGGAGCCGCCAACTGCTCATCTTTCAGTCTGCGCTTCACTAGCTTCTTTTTCTTCTTCTCCTCCTTTTCGATCTCAGCAACCATCTCCAAGAACTTGGGGCTGCGGGGGTCCAGGGCGTAGCCGAAGCGCTCCCGGGCCTCGGCCAGCAGCTTTGCGCGGCGCGACTTCTCCTCCTTCAGCTTGCTCTTGCTTTCGCGTTTCTCCCGCCGCCAGTCGGCGACCATCTTGGGCATTTTGGCCATGTTGGCTGCAATGAGTTTCTCTCTACAATGGGAGGGGGTGGGGGAGAAGACAAATGTTAATACGGCAAAGTGATGTCCTCTCAGCTACGAGGTGGACTGCAGTGAAATTGATTGGGTTAATGTCCTCGCAGAAGGAACTATAAAAGCCTGGATTCACTCCCTGTCACGCAGTTTATATAAATCAAAGTCATACTACATAAAACACGATTATGAATGCTTTTTTTGTACTGCATCAGAATGAAAGCCATTTTAACATCCCCATGCACAAATCACACCCGATTAGTTAGTATTTTATTCCCACTAATGTCACAAATGCAGAACCAGTCTGTTTACTCCGGTCATCCGTCACATTCAAAGTATATGCAAGAGAGAAATAGTTGGCCAGAACTATTGTGCGATAATTACTCAAATCAGCCGTTTTTGAGGATCCCGCCTGCAGGTGGAGGAGTGACCACCTGGTGACCCGGCTCAACAAACTGGAGCTCAAAAGACAGCAGGGATTTCAGGAAGAACGCCCCCCCCCCCACCCGTTCTACTTCCTGGGCGCCGTCATCACCCAGGAGGGGTGAGGGACCTCAACGTCAGCTCCATCACCAAGAAGGCTCAGCAGAGGATGTTCCTCCGGAGGCCGCGGAGACCACCACCGAGTCCATCCTCCGCTCCTCCATCACAGTCTGGTACGCTGCATATTTCTAATGACTATTTATTTAAAATATAACCCATGACGCGAGAGAGAAGCTGCAGGAGTCCTCTGAATGCCTGGAGTCCAAATGGCTCCTGCGTCAGGTGACCTCAATGGAGGTCGGCGTTGCGGACAGATACTCGCCCCGTTTCTGCGGTCTCACCTTCTTCCTGTGGGCCACAGTTTGAGCCTCGTGTGTAGAACATACCGAGAAGTAACCTGCGTCCATCCTGCCCGCAAATATTCCTGCCGGCTCGCAGTTCGGAGCAAACAAAACGGCTTGACTCACTGAAGTTAGCTGCAGTGACGTTAGCATCACTTACTTCGCCAACCGCCTCTGGGTTTCCTCCTCCTCTCTGGCCTGGACGTTCTTCAGCATGACCTCCAGCGGAGGCTGCCACTCGTTCTCCTCCGCGGTCATCCTGTCCAGCTCCGCGCGGCTGGGCCACAGCGAGGCCGGCTCGATGCCCGAGGCGGAACCGTAGCGGCCGAATAGCTTCCTGTCATACCGGCTGCTCTTCTGCCACTCGGGCGTCTTCTCGCTGTCCTTGTCCGGGATGTGGGGCCGGTGGAGGTTCAGCCGTAGAGGTCTGGGGTTGTAGGACGCGCTCTGCGGTGGAAGCCCGCGCGGAGAGTCCGCAGAAAGCACCGTTTTTGAGCATGAAATTCCCTTTAAAGTCCTGCATAACGCAGCCGTCCTCCTGCACAGCATGGACGCCGCCATCTTTGTTCCTCCACAGGAAGGACCCGGCGGAGTGACGAAGGTGGCTCCCACAATGCCTGTTTACCACGGATTCATGTTCTAATAATGTTTAAAGTATTACATTTTGTCCGACTGGCAAAGATGAAGACGTTTACTTATTCATGTTGCATCAAATACAACCAGCAAAAAAGTTGCTATATAGTTGCTACATATATATATACAACTGGCACCAAGATAAGAAGGAAATTAGACATTCTTAAGGAAATTGTACATTATTTTGATGTTCACTATGCATTACTTTTTGCCTCTATAATATATGTATATAACTTTGAATATGCACACAGGGGGAGAAGGTGTGGGGGGGTTGGAGGTAGCTGTGAGCAGGTGTGCTGAAACCGGGGTACCATTGCGAGAAGCCTCCTTTAACACCTCCTTGGAACACTTAAGGAGCACAGGGAAGTGAACCTCTCTTTCAAAGACAGGATCTTTTGTTTTTAACGTCCTCGACTTCTCCTCCTCCTTCCTCTTTTTTTTTTTTTGTCGCGGCCCTCCCTCGACTTTCTCATATTTGATTTCTTTTCAAGAGGCGGCGATGGAACAAATGGGGTCGCTCTGGAGTGCAGCACTTACGGAGACAGATGTCATCGCTTTTGTGCCGTGGGAACGTGCCGAGCTCTCCGTCGTCATTAAAGATTTAGGGTTCCCATGGCAGGGGTAGCGCTAGGCTGAAGGTGGGGGTGGGGAGGGGGGGGGGGGGGGCATGACAGCAGCTTAATTTGGCTTAGGAGCGTTCTGGTGCCAAGCCCGGGGCTTTAGGGATCATATCGACGTCAGTCACAGGCAAACAGTCTTGTTAGGAGTTCAACGATAAGGGGCAGAATGACAGGTCTATTTCTGAGTGAGTGGGAGGGCCCGGTGGCACATTAATACACATTTAAGGACGTTGTATGTAACCTGCCAACCTGAATCAAATCGCATCTGTTTTTACAGATGTGTTTGATTGGTACCTACGTGATGAGCTCCTGCACACAGATCCGTGGCCTTTGCTGCCGGTTGCTCTAAAACAAGAACACACGTCGGCGGACGGCACACCCAACGGTCCAGGTGCTCACCCCGGAAGGGTCCTGACACCACGGCTCAGTGTGGTTGGAGCTCTAGGTGTTTGTCAGGCCACCACACACAGCGTGGTTACATGGATTCGAATAACTGGCTTAGTCGAACTGAAATCGAATTATCCGTTTCATGTCAACAACTTTGTCCGACTATGTGCGGTCCGACTACGATCCGATTAACACCCCTGGATAACTCGATCCGATCCAGTTGATAGTGCGACTATTGCGGCATGTAACGGTGAATCGGATGAGGAACTGGACTTTGCGTCTTTGCGCATGCTTGAGATCCCGACGGCGTCTTCTCTCCGTTATCACAGCCATTCGCTGTGCTCCTATTAACATCATGCACAAATAGTAGAGGGATGTAGCTTCACCTCGCTCTCCGCTCGCCATCTTTCTCGTAATGTTGATGTTGTTGTTGTTGGTAGTGGCGGAAATGGCTGTATCACAACTAGTTGTAGTGAAAACAGCGCCACCTATCGTATTGGATATGACATGCTTTCAGCCAATGATTCGATTTATTCACTGACATGTGTATATTGGGATAATAGCACCTCCCCCCGAAAGAGAACATAGTCCGACTAAGCAAAGATTCCAAGTATACCATCATGTAAACACACTGAGTGGGGTTGCTCATCACGCTCACTAGCCAATATTGCAGACTTGGGCATCGGAGGTTTAATACCAAAGATGGAGTGCTTTTAGAGGGTGGGAATAAGTTATTATTGAACATAAATAAGGGGGAGTGCTGGTCATTAGTATGAAATTAAGTTTCCCCCCCGATGACGAGCGGCTGGTTTCACAGCTAGTTACAAACTGGGACTGGGAGTTGTCTGTGTTTTGGTCAAACAACTTTAACCCTTTCAGTCTGTTTTCAGCTCAAGTTCAACTTAAAATGTCTTATTCCAAAAACCTACAGTCGACCAATCAGAAGCAGTATTAGGTATTTAGGTATATATAAGTATATAAGTATTTAACAAAGTCCGCAGGGAGCCGGCAGGTCACCTCGCTGCTGGAGACCCAGGAGGTGTTGTTCAGCCCGCCTGCAGGAAGCGAGGCACCAGAACCAAGACTGCGAAGCGTTAACCTACAACCATCAAGGGATTTCATTTGTAATAACAGCTGAATAATATTGTTAATAATAACGATTACAATTTCTCCGACTCTCGCTCTCAAACACACTCATGCAGGCAGGGCGGGCCTCGGTTTGGCGCCGTCTTGCCTGAGCAGCAGTTTGCCAAGCCAGCGGTACTATTTGTTGACACAAAGAAGAGATCATAATAAATTGAGTCTAAATCAACCCCTTTTTTGTTGGCCTTAAACAATGACAGGTTTTTTTTTTTTCTCCTTTTTGCTCCAAATTTTTGGCAACGAGAATTGAATTCGTCAGCATTTCCCCAGAACATTCGAGGACTAAATCCAAATAAAAGAGAGCCGCCCCCCCAAAAAAAAGAAAAGCTCCCCATTTCCTGGAAACGACAGAAGGCGGTGGCTGCCGAGTGGGAAGGACAAAGCGGAGCCTCCTCGGTGAGACGGGTCCCCGCGGCGCCGCTCATAAATCACCGCTCTCGGCAGCAACTTTGCACACAGATTAATAATCCAAAGGTAAATAATGTTGTCCTTGGCAACGCGTATATACATTTCCCCATGGATGGTTTCAACGTGTGAAGCCTGAGCGTTTTTGTCAGCCGTTCCTCATTTCTCAATTAGTGGTTACCAAAAAAAAAGAGAGAACGGTCGTTGTGTGCAGATTTTCTTCTTCTTGTATTAGAGCGAATGTCATGGGCGTGACTCCGGCTGCCCCCCTCACACCCCAGACTAATGTTAAACTTGGAGATGGCCCACATCAGAACTGCCAGCGTAAGCAGTCTTAAGAAGGGGAGTTGTGTGAGTGTGAGTGTGTGTGTGTGTGTGTGTGTGTGTGTGAGTGTGTGAGGATGGGGAGCTGCAGAGTATTTTACAGTAATGGACGTACCACATGGAGATCCAGTTAGTGATGCGTTTGGAGCGTGACGGGGGCTTGGGTTGCGGTCGGGGAGGCGGGTGTCTCGGTGCCCCCATTGCAGTCGCCGCTGAGTTTGTGGGAGAGGAAAAATAAAACGCTCTCTGAAGGATTCCTCCACCTGGGCGTGAGGGGTGACGGAGAGGGAACGGACAGGACCGGAGGGCTTTTATTTCTGCTCACGCTGCAGTAAAAACATCAATCTGGGGTTTCCACATCACATCACCTCACGTTCAGGTAAACATCTGTAGGGCAGCATTCCTATAAAACACACACACATGGTAGTAAACCCCCGTGCTACGCTCTGCCCCTGATACATTGAGGTTTTATTTCTTTCTTTTTCCCTACGAGTGATCAGACCGCCTTGGGAGCAGATTGTGGTTTATAAAATTGACCAAAAGAAATGGCAAAACGTTTTGTTATGATGGAGCTCGTAGCTTCCTCGTTCTCTTTGGGGGTCCTCGGGCCCGTATAACACTGCCGTGGGTTCTAATGAGATGATGAATGGGAGCATCCGGAGTGATGGAGACTCGCAATCCACCAGCGACTGCTAATTTAAAAGGGGGAGATTCATCAAAAGCGCTCGGATGCACCTTCATAGAGCGGTGGCAGCGCCCGGTGATAATGAATGGATGTAATTATGCCCTACCTGCTTCCCGGAGTTCCAGGGCTCCTAATCTGGTTCCAGGAGGAGCCGCGGCTGAAATCAAGTCCCTCTGTTTCACTGATGGACCTCAGACGAGTGTGATTTGAGGGATTATCTCACTTTACACAGATGCACAAGTGCTGAAGGTCTCTCCCCTGAAACCATCCAACCGAGCTGAATGTTTCATTCCGCACACGAGGGAGCTAATCACCAAGCTTTGTCCCACTCGGACTCTAAGTGCCACTTGATCACTCGGTCAACAGAGCTGTTTTGTGTTTTTTTTCTCTTCCAGTTGGCATTGTTGTAAAATATCATGGGTTGCAACTGAAATCTCCCGCCAGAAGCGATAAGTTTCCGAGTAGTGACCAATGACGGAGTTACATTTCCTTATTGTTGCTAATGGGAAACAATGTGTTTCTTTTAGTGATTCTCCTCAAAGTTGCTCTTAGCATCATTTCTGCTCCCTGTGAGAAGCTTTATGCAAATGTGAAAAAAGAATTGTGCGTTAAATCAATTATAGAAGCGCCTAAAGCAGTGGCGGCTGGTGGATTCTTTATATGTTGGGAGGGCCAGCCAATCGATTTCAGCAAACATCCCAGTATCCCAGATTCAATGCAAAAAAAGAGGTTATTATTATTATTATTATTATTACTTTACAGTTAAACATTTAACATTTATTCCAACATAACAAGGACATCTTATTCAAACAATTCAGTGTATTAATGAATTTATGTATGTATGTGTGTGTATATATATATATTTATGTGTGTGTGTGTGTGTGTGTGTGTGTGTGTGTATATATATATATATATATATATATAACAATATTCAGAATATGATACACACTGCCGATTTTGCAGGTTTTCCCACACAAAGCATGTAGGAGTCTGTCTCTTCCATCATAGGTTCTCTTCAACTGTGAGTGACGGAACAAAAGTCCAGAAAACCACACTGTATGATTTTTCAAACAATATTTTGCAGTTTATTGCATGACATTTGATCACCTACCAACCAGTAAGAATTCGGGCTCTCACAGACCTGTTAGTTTGTCTTTTAAGACGCCCTCCTGTTTGAACTCGTATGCCCTTTAGTGGCGGCTGGAGGAAGAGCCAGGTTCCGTTCGGGTTTCGTGCTGGGTTTGAGTTTGAATCTGCAATATTGCTGCTGATATTGTCATTAACCTCCATTTTACACAATACAGGACGCCGGTTCAAGTCAAGGTTGACTTATTTCTCACACAGTATTGTTACAACACTTTTTCTTCTTTTTTTTTTACCAAAACAACAATCTTTTCCTAAACTTGGCAGTTTTGTTACCTAAACCTACATCTCTATTCCTGTGAAAACAGTACGAAAGTTGACGTGTGTTTCTGCCTTTAGCAAGAAAGAAATGATGAGTTACATTTGGTGGCGTATCACACGAACCTGTTAGTACACAGTGAATGAACTCAGAGAGGTTCTGACGACAGTTACCCAGGAGAGAGAAAGCGAGCGTCAATTTTAACCTTCCGACCTTCCCGCAACCTTCACCCGTCGGCACGTTGAGTTTCCAAAGGAAACAAGCTGCCACCCGGATTTAACCCGGTGACACCAGGATCCGCACGCGTGGGACACGCCGGAGCCTTGACCCGCATGGTGCTGAGTCACCGCATGTTCATCCACTCACCGTCTCATGCACCACAGCTATGCGATACTTTGGGATGGGTTGGTGGGGGGATTTTGCAGTGCAGAGGGAAGGACGGGGGGGGGGGGGGCATGTGGCACCAGCCTGGCGCAGACATCGTTCCCGATGCTCCCTTAGCTACGTCGGCGCCATCTGTCATCTGCGTGAACATCTGCAAACCCAAGGTGCCCTTGTCACCCAGCGTTGGAGCGGCGTGTTTGGCTTTTCCATTAAGGAAACTTGGAGTGATTCACCAGAACCGAGCCTATTAGGCTGCGATGGCGCTGGTGAATCAGCTGGGCGGCGCAGGCCCATTAAATGGCGAGATTCCTCCTCAGGCGTGGCCCGCCCGTCCAGCATGTCTGGCTAGCATGACATCTCGTCTGTTAACCAACCATTTGGCTCGAGCTCGGTGTTTTTTTTATGAGCCTCAGCTTCTCCACAGGAAGAAATCAAGCATAATAAAATAATCATTAGATTAAAAAGTTTGAACATAGTTTCCTTCATTTTGTCACTCTCCTGGTTCCTGGTTTGTCCAACGCAGCAATGTTTGTAGCAGAAAAAAGGATTTTGCTTTGTTTTTCTTCCTCTAATTATCAATATGTATTAGTCTTTTTGTAAAAGTGATGCAACTCGCAGCAAGTTGCTGCTTTTCTGTTCCTCAGGAAGACATGGCGTGGTTTTGACCACCACGTGGTTGCCGTAGAGTTTTGGCGTCGAAGTGTAAAAGCTTCTAAAGGTCGACGTAAATGTGTTCATGTCTGTCGGATATCAATCATCCTGGCCATTTCAAATGAACACAAAGAACGCTGCACATTGTGTAGACTGACACTCTGCACCCACCACTCTGACTGGCTTCCAGCGCCCCCCCCCCTCCCCCCCTCCGTCTCTCCGCAAAACAGATGGCCTCACCCCCTTCCCCATTTTTAATCCATTTCCTCTCCCCGCACCCGAGGTTATGACCGAAATTGAAATCGTATTCAAATATTAAAAGACTCCGGGGAGCCTTGGATGGGTGTACCAGGCACGCCGCCTTTTTCCAGCTAAATTTGTAGTTCCATTTTGGCCTCATCTTGAATTCAGCCCGGATTGAGAATAAAGTGTTAATATGCGGCCTCGGGGCCGATTCTAGTGGAGATATTTTCCGCCAGCAGACGGATTGTTGTGCCAAGACTGGCCAGTTTATTATTCACCAGCGCAGTGGATCTCCAGAGAGCGTCGCTGCGTATCGCATACGGCGCTGAGCCGGATTACGGCAACAAGATCACAACAATATGCTCATTGTCCACCATGCAGGGATATAATCTCGAGGATTACTGTCTAGATGAAACTGGCCGTATCGCCTCCCCGGGTGACGCAGGGAGACCTGGGAGTTTCCACGTGAGCCGTGGCTGGAAGCGTCCGGAGATTCTCTGATCTTTCAGACCCCAGAATCTTCTTTCGATCATCCGCCGGTCTTTGTCGCCATGCACATGACGCGGCAGTGTGCAAAGCTCTGCCTCCCCACCGCTTGCTCTCCAAAGGAAACGGGTAAACGGCGCGAATAGCTCGAGCTCCGCCGCCATCTGCTGCGGTGAGTGACCAGAGGACGCCGCCGTCCACTTGGTGGTGGGTTGGAAGCGGCAGCTGAGAGGACACCGAGTGGCACCGCCGCTGCCCGGCTGCCTGGCACAACGGGCCCCATCTGACGGTGACGGTGAAATATTGTGGGCCAGAATCAAAGACCCAGCATGTGTGACTGTGACCTTAACTCACCGGGGTCGTGAGCAACGTGGCCGTCAGAAGAAATGTTGGCGTTGTGCGTTTCTGGAAACCGTGGAATATGTTGACTGGCTACTTTCTTTAATCAAAGATATATTTCGTAGTTTTATTTCTTAAAAATACAACACAGAACAGCCTTGATCCGTTCTGCTACGACTTGCATTGATGCATCACAACTTTCCCCCTCAATGCTACGCAAATTTAACACCAATACCAACGTAACATCACAAGCATTCACCCTAGGTTCTTTGATCTCGGTGTGGCATTCGATGAATCAATGGCTTTCAGAAACGTATTTTTTTTCCCCGGTTACCGAGCTGGTTGCAGAGGAAAATGTTGTCCGGAGAACGAGCCATGAAATCGGTAAAGGCAGATTTAGAGTACTGAAGTGTACGTCCTCGATGGCTACAGGACTTTATATGGCTTGGGAACTTGTAGCTGAGGCCCCCGTTGCCTTTTCTCTTTTCCTCGTGGTGAATGGAAATAGTGACCCGCAGTCTTTTGTGAGCAGGGTTATGTGTTTTGGAAAGCCTTGCGAGCGTTCGCTTAGAAAAGCGGAATAGGTATCAAGCGGGAATAGACACTACGCATACAAAAAAAGAACCCAAACAAACACCCCGGGAGCCCAACATTCAACGGCGGCCAAGAAGTGGCTGGCCGGCTTTGAAAAGAGCACCTGCGAGCTGGAAGAGTCTCAAATACAAAAAAACTCACAGCCTCAACAACTCTTTACAACGCTAACTGTCACCGGTTTCCTTGTGAGCAACTTTGTACCCGTGGACAGAATCTCCATCATGGCCACTTGCGTCTTTGCAGTTTGTCACCTGGCTTGTTTACGCTCCTTTTAGAACTCACCTTTTGTCCTGACGGGCTCATTAGCAGCGGCCTCGTTCCAAGAGGGAACCAGCAGGTTAGAGGCCCACATCTCCAAACCCGGGCGCCGCGGCTCAGGCGCCGCTCTTTAAATGAGGCTAGGCCCCGTCTCTCATGGGGAGGCTGCAGAGCGGGGTGCCAACAATGTGTTTTCACTTTTATGTATTTTCATAAGTCATCTAGTTGCCCATTAGAGTTGTTGGAATTGCATCTTTTCCAAAAGGGAAACATGCTTAAAGTAAAAAACTCTTGTTCTGGGAGTTCTGTTACAAATTAGGCTTTTTTTACATTACGTACACTCCAAATTCTCAAGTTTATCTGGAATTTTCAATTTCCCCATTTTACAAATTCAGAGGGAACATGTGATAGAGATAACCAGCACCAGCGTACAATCATGCAATCAAAGTTCGATATAAAATAAGAATAAAAAAAAAAGTGAGGCAACAAGATAAGAATATAGTTCCGTAAAAAGAGTTTGAAAAGAGGAACACGAGGGGTAGGAAAGCTAAAATAAAGAAAGTAAAAGTAAAAAGAAGTATTTTGTTTTAGGAAGGACTAAAGACTTTGTTGGCAGCGTGAGTGAGGGGAGGTAACGGCGTGGCCTTCTCATGGGAGCCGTGAGCTCATGGTCCTTATGCTCCTTATGCTCCTTATGGTCATTATGGTCATTATATAATTCAAAGAAAAAATAAATGATGTTATGGTGTGTTCACACCAAACGCCACGCAAATTATCCGTGGCAGAGGACTACATACAAAGTCTATGCACAGACACGATGAGACGGGAGCAAAGGCGATGTGAATCCGCGTTAAACGGCCAAATGCAGCAATGCGAAAAAGTTCCAAAAGGTGTGACGCTACAGCGCTGAAATGCCCCCCGTCGTCACTGACGTCCTGCAGACAGATGCTGAATCAAAAACAACGGAGGATAAATTAATAGTGTGGGGACCTCGAGCTGTACGCTACATCCTTGTTCCTAACGTTATATTGCGACCGGTCCAGGAAAGACCTTGTTGGCAGTTTTAACAAACAGGATACAACTATATGTGCCTTTCTTACAACGTCCCATCACTGCACTAATATAGTACATTATGTGTAGGATAATTGTATTGTTTACCGACACACTGCTACTCAATATTAAGTAATATTGCAGGACATTTGCTCAATGATAACGTGTGTGGCTCTCAAAAGAGCCGTTTGGATGTGCTTGAGGGGACATTTCCCTCGGCAGAGAAGTATGATGTGCAGGTGGTGAAGTCCGATCCCCGATCCGAGCCAACCAGCTGTCAAACGGGCTAACAGTTAGCATCATGTACCGCTGGAAGCGACAGTCATCCAGACGCAGTTCCTGTCGAAGAAGAAGAAGCTGTCTGCGCCTACGGATGCTATTTTGTACCAAAACACGACAGTCTTCGGTTGTCCGACGGACTTCCACAGAAGGTACAGAGTCGCTAAGTCTTGCAGAGGAAAAACAATGGCGGAAAGGTGATAAGCCACGCCCCCTTCTCCGTCGAATTGACCAGGAATTACCACAAGGGAAGTGTAAAATATACAACGAGGCAGGAGTTTAAATTAAAAAAGTATTTTAAAAAACAACTCTGCTTTCCCAACATGTTTGACTACCCTCCCTTCAACTAAAAGAAAGGCCGAGCTCCCCCTTCGATCCACCTCATAACTTGCACACGGTCCCTAATCCATCCATCTGTGTATGGATATTCTTGCACATTTAAAGCTCAATACTTTCCAAAGATGTCATACGTGATAAGTTAATGAATTATCCCTCCACTTAAATCTGTTCCAGGTACCTAAAGGGATGTGTGCCAACACATGATTGGGAGGCTGATCAGAGAGAGAGAGGTAAAAGTGAAAGCAGATGGCAGAGCTGGCACCTGTCTCACTCAAATCAGTTTGGAGCCGCTTTCCACGTGTCTTTTAAAGAAGAAAAAAAAGAAGCCATTTCTGCATATTATGCCAAAAAAACCACTCAGGTTTTACCCCTTTGTGACCATGCTCCCCTTTTAAGCTTTTCACGCATAATAGCAGCGCTCCCCCCTCTCCCCCCTGAACGTTAGGAGATACAAACCCCCCCCTCTCAAATCCTTCCACTCTGTCTCACCCGGGCCTTGTAAGCAAACAGAGGGGGCATTCAGAACAGGAGAGAGTCTCATTTAAAGCGTTAATCTGTGGGCCACATGCTGCACAACAGCAGAGCACCAAACCAGCACCACAGAAACAGACCTGACGCGCACACGCACACACACACACACACACACTCTCTGAGCTGCCAGGCTTGCCCAGGCTAAACATGGCATGTGTTTGGCAATGAAGGAGGTTCGTTGCAGGTGGCTGCATGTATAAGTTGTGATCACTTTGAACCCCTGATAGATTCCACGTTCTTACTTTAACATGTTTTGTGCCCATTTATTCTCAAATATGTTACATTAGTGACAGAAAAAGTACCATACGTTGGGAGACTTTCTTTTTTGCTTTGTTCCCGGACAGACGACCAAGTTGCAAAGACTTCAAACTATTTGAAAAGTCTGCAACCGCAATTTCTAGAGGATCCGATGAAAACCAGTGGTGGCCTTCACAAATACACAAGCGTCTGTTCAAATTTGAAGAAAACAGAAAATGAACTATGAATTAATGCACGATGAATTCCTGTTTCTCCCCATTGAAATATGGTCAGGTCAATATGGAACTAGTAAATTCTTAATACTTCGCCAGTCCCGGTTCTCATCAAGCTTTTTTATTCGATTTTATTAAGCTGGTTGTCAGATGCAAATATCCAGATGTTTCTTTGAATGATGGAACATAGCACAACTCCCCTGAGTGGCATGAGCAACAGAACATATAATCACTGCAGCAAATTACACATATGGACATTTCTGAAGGACAACAAACAATAAGCCGGGTTTGGGGGGAGTTATGAGAATGCAGTTGTTTGTTGGTTGGGTGTTGTTGTTGTTGGCGCTCGGCCCCCCCAAAAAATACTGTGAGCGGGCCCTCCCCAAATCGAATTTAATATTAATTTTATATTAGAAAATTCATCTGTATTTACGATGTGGTTGGTAGGCTGTGTTTGGTTATTTATTTGCTTGTATTTTGGAGCAAGCAACATTTCACTAAAGCAACCATAAATCCATTGTTTATTTTTGTTGTTTTAAGATTTTTTTATTTTTTTAATTTAAGTTGAATATATCATTAATGAAATATAAGCCCTGCAAAAGCAGCTGGAACCGAGAAAGCTTTTCTCTTTTTAATCTGGTTACAAGGAACGACAAACCTCCTGAACTGGAACTGAAGACCAGCAGCGTATAAATAGACCAATACCAGAGTATATAGCAGTGGCGGCTGGCCAATCGAGAACAATGGGGGTCACCGCACCTTGAGCGCTCCTCCCTGAGCCCCCCAAAAAGAAAAGAAAAGATAACATTAAATAGTAAAATATTATTTGCCAATATTTGCGGGTTTTTCAAATACAGACGGTAGCCCACTTTGTGGGATTTGTAAGATTTATCTGTGCAAAACGCATGCTGTCATACACGCGTCCTGTCTTCATGTGCGCTGCGCTAGGGGCAAGCCTAAGATTGCCCTCAGAAGGCGTTTCTAAGAAGCCCTTTAGCCAACTGCTGATTAAATGAAAAAATGTGACATACAATTTAGCCAATCGGCGTCCTGAAATGGACTCGCTGGTTTTGCCCCAAGCTTGTGCGTTCTCATCAAGCGTGGTATTGACAGCCGGATGACATTCTGGAGGAAGGATTGACATATATACAAAACATATTATATCATACTGATTATTATTTGATATATATTATACTGAAGTGTGACAAAATACCTAAAATTGTTTTGCATTAAATCAACCTGTTTGCTGAAATTGATTCTAGAACGTTTACTAGAAAGGACCAAGACGTTACGCTCCAACCAAGTCAACAACCATTTTTCCACAACACTCACACAGGTCGCTGCATTCTACAGCGCTGTGGGTCCACGGGCGCGAGCGTGCGTGTTTTACATGGCCGCAGATCATTTGCAAGCACACTGATGAATCATACGACACCATCAGTAGCAATTAATCCCACAATCCCACTGAGACACGCCGGATCATTTCTTAAAGGTGTGCTAACAGGAGCCCGGGGACACGCGCGTCCCCGCGTCACGCTTCGGTTCTCCGCGGACGCTTTAATCTGCTCCATCAGACCTGCGGACTTCTGCAAATGTGCCAGCAGGGCGCGCCAGAGGACCCACGTTCTTCTCCCCACACACACACACACACACACACACACACACACACACACACACACACACACACACACACACACACACACACAGGCCTCGACCTCAGCAGACACGTCGTGCGCTGGGAGCGCGCGTGTTGTCACCAGCGCCTTTCGAGTCCCACCGTCAATCAGCGAAACAGCGTCTTTCCTCCTCGCTCTGCTCGGTTTTCTTCTCTCCCCAGGTAGCCATACATTGTGTCCAGATTATAAAGCACAGTAACTTAATGTTTGGGGCAATTCGGAACCGAAACAATTAGAACCCAACCCGCGTTGTACCCTCTCCGCGCTAATGGACCTGACTAGAACAGACAAGTCAATGAAACGTTCCGGTTTTCCACCCTGGGGTGGTTTCTGATTGCAGGCTCGTGTTCTAATTATTCCTGAAGCGTGCGTTTATTTTCTTGCTTTTAATGAACCTGTGCCTTTGTGTCGCGGGGAGGATAATTCATGATATCTTTGCACCGCGTGGACTTCCAGCTCGGGAGGGAATTAACGCGAGGCAGAGAAATAACTCGCAATGATTGGAAGACGAGATGAACGCGTGTGTCGTATTGCAGCCTGGCATTGCGCCCCCCCCCGGGCACGATTTGGGCTCCTTGCTATAGCGCCGGTGGTGCAGAGGTGGTTGCCATGCAACTCAATGTGGCAGTAACACGAACACACATGCACATGCACACACACACACACACACGAGCACCAACAATGGTCTGCTTTATGAGGTGCCCAGCGATGCCATGGTAACCATCTCGTTCTGGGCAAAGCGGGCAGAGCGGCGGGCCAAAAAAATGCCATGCCCCCCCCCCCCCTCAAAACCACGTTGCCCAGAAACCCTTTGAAACGTAATAAGTGAAAGCAGTGGGCAGACAAATTACGACGGGAGTGAGTGGAGCGGGGGGGGGGGGGGGGGGGGGGGGGGGTCGGATTCTCGAGCGTGAACCCTGATTCGAAAAAGTGATGTGAGCCGTAGTTTATCAGAGCAGAAACTCAAGGATGAGCATCCTCATCATCTACATGAGCACTTTCATCAGGTTTTGCAAAAGAAAAAGTATTTCCTGTTGTGCCTCCACGGGGGATTTCAAATATGTAGACAAATTGTAAATGAAACACAGTTTAATAAACAGCGAAAGTATTGTTTTTTCATAAAGTTGCATTTCCGTTCAACGCGACTTTCTATTTTTGGCCTCCTCCTCCTGCGCCGCGGATTCATGCGCGCCACCACAACTGGCGCACACGTGTTTATTTGACGCAAAAACGCGCACGCGATCTGTGAGGCGCGGGAGTCCGTGCGCAGCGTGTGCGAGCAGCCAACCCTCCAAACGGGCGCGCTCCATTAGAAATGATCGCGGCTCTCCAGCGGGACCCCTTGACACGCGGTGTGCGCGCGGCGCGTTTACTGACAGCAGAGACGAGGTGAAGCGCCTCTGATGGAGAAACCAGACGACCTCCGTAGGCCTACATACATACATGCATACAAACAGGGAGCAGCTCGGTGTGCGTTCGAGTGGGTCCGCGAGGGATTCAAAGTGGGGCTGCTCCAACCATTTCCATATAACCAGGAGTCATCTAGGCACCGAGCCCAGAGGCCCCCGTGCCTGCAGGCCCCGCCGAGGCCTGGCGAGAGGCTTTCTGACTGGAAGGCATCGCCGCCTAGATGGAGGTGGAGGAGGGCGGTCACGCTCAACAGAGCCCCATCCAGTGCTTTTAGATCCCCCTTAAAATGGGGCATCCGTGCCAAGCGGGGGGCCCCGGCGAGCCGGCTACGACGGGCCCCCGTAATTGCCACTCTCCCACAGCCCCTCCTCCTCCATCTCCCCTCCTTCACCACGGTCACCCACCACGCGAACACAGAGACGCAGCGCGGGATCGCCACCTGGGAATACATGCCGCGTTAATGGCGTTCTCCCTTCACACGCTGTCAATGGCCGTTAATGAACACGTATACGTCAGCACACGGGCCTGTCTGTGCGCCCAGAGAGACAGACAGGCAGGCCAGAGACAATGTTGGCACGCGGGCCGATAAATGAAGATGGCGACGTGTGACAGGCGGGTGCAGCCTGACTGATGCGATGGATACGACGCATCGGATCAGATGTGCCGTTCCATCGGATTGAGCACAGAGCTGCAAACAAAAGGGCCACTCCAATTTTGACTCTCAGACGTTTCTTTTTATTTTCTATAATAGGCATGACTAAATATAATCCGCCATGATGCTGTCCTCATGTGAAATGACTAACTGTTTATACCACAGAAGAAAACGACCTTCGTTTGTTTTTATTATGTTCATCGGGAGCAGATTTCCCTTCTGGTTTGCATGTGCAGGAGGAGAAGAGAAACATTGTGATCGCTGAAAACTATTCGGTGGAGGGTTTTCTTTCTCTTTTCTTCTTCTTTTTGGGGATAAACAGTCCGTTTTCCGTCCATGGTGAGGGTCTCTCTGGGGATCTACAAACCAAAGATTTAATACAAAGGAGATTGGCAACGAAAGAGGACATTGGATGAATATCTGTTTACGACACTATTGTGACCAAACCTTTTTTAGAAACATTTCAATATTCCATGTTTTCTATTTCTTTTATAAATGTTATTATTATTAATTATGAATCTTGAACTTTCATTAGCGAAACCACTGAATGTTGATGTACGGGCAAACGGACCGTCTGGGGGAGATGAGTGGTCCTACGGAAGTCCTATACGAAACGGACCAGCTGACGGAGGGGGGGGGGGGGGGGGGGGGTTGGGGGGTCGCCAGGGCTTGATTGCACTCCTGCTCTACATCATAGCCAGATCATCTCTTTCTTCTATATTGTTATTGTTAACGCTTGTTATGGGGTCTGATTCCTATGTGGACTCTGATTAAGGTATACGAAGCTTCCCTAGAAATTCCTATTACCCTGACAGACCCAGACAGACCCAGACAGACCCTGACGGACCCTGATCCGGCTTCACCACCATCTTTTAACCTGCCCGTGGACAGCTCCGCTCCGGGCAGCAGCATCTCCTCCTCCAGCCGGCAGTTGGCCTTCTCCACTCTGCTCCTCTGCTCCTCACTGGGAGCGAAGGAGACCAAGTCTGGACTGCTGGCGCCACGGAGGAAAGGGAGCCGAGGGAGAACCAAAACCAGGAGTGGGCGATCTGCAGTGAAATGAGAAGTATTTGAAAGGGGCTCCTCATTTTTGTCAATCAGCCTGTATCTGACTTTTGTAGTAGTCCCGACATCTGAGCTTGGCCCACATCGTCACGTAAACCAGCTGAAGGACTGTACTGCTCTCGGCCGAACAACGTGATTGGATTGGAGAACGCCGCCGAGGCGCCTCGGCACGCCGAGCACCGGGCAGCTCGGGGAAAAGCTTTTTTTCTCTCTTTTTTTTTTAAACGATCTGGTGCTCGGTTAAGCCCCGCAACATGGCAGCAGCCGGAGCAGAGTTGGACGGACCAAGCGAGAGGCACAGCTGCTTGGAGAGGGCTCCGTGGCATTTCGGTATCACATTTTGGTAAACTCACTCACTCCTTTGGAACTTTGCTTGAATTTCACTTACTTGTTAAATTCTAATCACAAGATCGTTTTGGGTGATTCACTCCATCAAAGATATCTCGAGCTTATCCCAAAGGGAAATGGGTTTTAATTAAAAACTTGTTTTAGCCACTAGAGGAGATGATTCAGAATACATTAAGGCCATGATGCACTTCTGGGGCAACATGTGCTTTTTTTTTCTCCTGACTTGATTACTTGTTTATTTTCCTGTAATTAATCTTGGAAGTGCGTGAACTTCACATTCACACATTTCCATGAGCAATTCTATTACGTTGACTTTAGCATCAGAACGGCAAACCAACTCAATTTGCCTGAACAGTGAAACGCCGTCGCTGTAGCTGCTCCGCTTTTGACCTTCGGTATTTTTTTTATTTTTTTTGTGTGTGTCTGTCACAAACATCCAGCCTGGATCGGATCAGAGAGCTAATTTATTCCAGCTTTCACATATTGACAACATCAATCACTGCGATCTCTCGGTAGCAGTTGCTTTATTATTTCCCCTCATGTGGCGTTTGGTGTTGATCACAGAGGCGTCTCGAGGCCTGACACAGTTTGTAAACCCGAGGGCTCCTCTCAGCGCCAGCCTGCTGCGCTCGCCGCTATGTAGGGCAGAGCTGGACCCTCTGCCCCGGGGTGGGAATGGGGAGGGAGGGAGAGAGAGAGAGAGAGAGAGAGAGATGGGGAAGCAAGTGAGGGATGACAGCCAGCATTGGGGCCCCCGTGCAGGAGACGAGGAGGGGCGCGGGGGTTACCGGGGTGCAGGAGGGGGCAGAGAGAGGGGCGCAGGCCTGGGCACGGCTGGCAAAGGAGCATTCCCTCCCGTCTGTGGACAAGCAGCGTCTCCGCTCAGTCACACGCAAAGCTGCGCGGGGGGGGGGGGGAAGGGGGCGAGGGAGGGGCGAGGGCTTAGTTTTTCTAAACACACAACTGATTTGGTTCTTAAGATTTAGTTTTGGGGGATTTATGTCCGGATAGAATTGCTGATCTTTTTTGGGAGTCAGAGGAAACGATGGTGGGACGTCAACTCTGCTTATCTGCATTCAAAGTTTTGAATATCCACATTTCAAGGCTGCATAGTAATAAAAATCATATTTAAAGGGGGATGCCAAAAATTAAGCATTACACTTTCATTGACCAAAGGGACTTACATGATTCTTCTGAGTCGAAGACGAGGTAACAACCTCACTACAACCTCATCAGACTCATCGTCACAGACGGAAAGCTCCATCCGAGTTAGTGTGTGTGATTGGAGGCTCCCTTCAAGGTGCTTTTCATTCTGATGAAGATTGATGAATCAATGCTTTTCTTTAGTGGATATTCTTCTCAGAATGTTTCAGTTGAAGGATTCTAAACTGAATCTCCTTCAGTGTGACAACATTGCAGTGTAATATGTATGGAAATATTCGTCCCTTAATAAACAATGAGACGTTGTAGCCGATAGACCAACGTCACTGCGTCCTCGCATCTCTCTCTCGTCTGCAGGTTTTTGTCTCCCATGTCTCTTCTGCCTCCCTCCCTCAACCCCTCCACCGCTCTCTCTCTCTACCATCTTTTTCAATCCGTCTTCGTCCCCGGGCAGACCCTCCCATCGGTGCCCATTTCCCTCCGTCTGGCTCGTCCCCTTTCATTTTCACCCCGACGACCCCGCCGCCGCCCTGCTCCGTCTGTCTGTCTGGCTCTCCTACACCCAGATGCCCCCAACCACTGGCCGCTCCACACCCCTCCGTCTTATCGGCCCGCGTCGCTGCCGCGGCTCCCGCCGTCTCTTCATCTCTGTCCCCTTTGTGTCGCTCCCCTTTATCTGTTCTTAACAGCGTCGTTCTCCGTTCTCTGTTTTCCTCGGGTGCTCTCGCTGCACAGATGCCTGGCTTGGTTTGCAACAGCTGTCTTGCCATGTGCCACTACCAAGTGTTGCCTCCGACGGCAGGGCCGAGTTGGGGGAGTGGGCGGGTTATAATTAGTCATGAATATTCATGTTCCCTTGTATGTACTACCAAACAGAAAATGGCACCACAGAGGAGACTCCACCCATCAACAAAAAAAAAAGGCAGGAAGGGGAGGAGGACCAGACCGAATGGCAGGGATCCATAAAATGATATACCCTCACCCTCAGAGGTTTGGGGAAGGGGCACAATGAGGCATCGGGGGGGGAAGTGGTTAAAAGAAAAGGGGATGAGAACATTTTGAGCGCTTTGCTTCAAATCGTCAGTCTATGAAAACGTTAAAAAGAGGTTAGTGAGCACGGCCAGAAGTTCAGGCTCTGAAAAGAGACACGCGGAGGTGGAAATGCTAAACAATGAGCAAAGCAAACACGACGTGCTACCAGGGGATCCTGGGTGAGCGAGCGAATGGGATGAAGAGCAGGAGATGGGAAGAAAAGGGGGGGAGATGGGAGATACAGCGGGGGTGAGGGGCGGCAGATCTAAGCGGACCGAGGCTCTGGTGGCTCTTCCCCTCTTTCATGGTGAGCCAGGAAAAGAGATTATAGCGGCCCGGTTTTCTCCTATGGGGCGGGAGAGAAGAGGGGGGCACCATACTCTTGCTTTTACCCCCCCGCGCGCAGACGATGACACTCTCTGGTTGCACCGGCTGGACCAAACCGTATCACACAGGTCCACAATCAACACAGTGACACATGCTGCAATTTGATTTTACATTGGGGGGAGTTTTGTTTAGTTTGTCTCGCTGTACAGAGCCCGTCTCTCACTTGTCCCCTTGTCGAGGGGTAAACGAGAGCACTAATTATATTATTCTCAAAAGAAAGATGTTGTTAATCATCACTGTTATTGTCTCGTAAACGCAATGAAGAAATGGAGAGGCTTTCTCTCGCTTCCTGTCTGCCATTGAAGGGCTGTGATTGGCTGAGGGGACAGCAGCGCTTCGACTGGCAGCCTGATGCTACTTCTAAAACCCAACGACCTCAACACTTATTTGACTTAATCTCTATTGTTCCAACCTGCTCATTTTCAGAATTATTAGAATATACGCGTTCGTCGCTTCGCTGTGTGCTTCACACACACCTTTTTCAAACCTGCATCCACACAACACACAGTCGCACACCCCGGCTCTCTTCTTTTTCCTCTCGTACATACAAAAACATACAAACATCGAGTTAATCAGAAACCTATAAACCCTCCTTGCGGGTGGGAGATAAGGCCGTGCCCTCCTGAGAGCAGGACTCTTCCCGTGGTGCCGTGGAGCTGCCTGATAAGGGCCGGGGAGCGTGCGACGCCCTCAGAGATCCAGGAACACACTCACACTCATCAGGTCTCCTGCAGAGCCAATGAGCGGTTGGCGGGGCCCCCGAGGCCCCCAGGCTCCACCAATCCCGCCCATCCATCGGCGGTTGTTAATCTCGGCGCTCCGCAGGCAGGTGGATGTGTTTGCTGTGTGTGTGTTTTATGTCGAGCAGACACACAATCTCACATGCTAATGCGATCGAGTGCAAGTGAGCAAAAATGCACTCGGATAAAATAGAGAGAGAGGGCACAAGATCGTTTTTTTCCAAACTAAAATGAAAACAGTTTTTTAGAAAGTTATTGGTTCTTCTCTCTGTAAGATTTATTAAGAATTTTCTTTTTTAAATATAGAATTTCTATATTTGAAGTGAGGGGACAAGTGTTTTCCTACCTTGATGTACAAAGGGCCCACACACTTACTCAAGGGTGTTTTGGTAATTAAGTACCTCTTTTAATTAAGCCTCAACCTGTATTTCAAAGGCCTTCGGGATCCAGCTACTTTCTCAGATGAATCGGCCTTCACGCCGGGAGATATGGAAATACCGCGTTTCAACTTCACAAGTCACTTGAGGAGTCGCGTCGGTAACGAGTGATCCATTTTAATTTCAAAGGCCAGGCCGGTTCTCTAGAGCTTCGTGGAAAAGATTTGAAAAGAGTGAGATGAATATAGGATTAATATACCAACACAGCTGTAATTCTGTATGTGCACCATATCTTTCTATACTTCTTCTTAATCGATGTGAACTTACTTTGACCTCCTTTTCAAACGCAACTTACTTAACTACAATGTTGAGGTAGGCCAGGCTTCATTGGAAGCTTCTTTATACTGTTACTTCACTGCATTTTAAAGAGACACATTACACATTTTACCACATTTGAATATGTATTATACAGGTTGAACTATTCAGTGTTAATGTTCTCCACATCAACCAGATAGATTAGTGAAGAGTACTTCTGAGGGCAGCTCGACCCGAATGTGATGCTTGATTGTATCATTTATTCAATAAATTAAATAAATCAAAAATAATATATTTAACATGATTTAATAAATAAATAATAACATACATATACATTTTCATCGTCTTCTTGTTTTCTTTATATATATATATATATATATATATATATATATATATATATATATATATATATATATTTCTGTGTGTGTTACTTTGGATGAAGTAATTTTCTCTATGAATCATTATTCGGATGTATTTATAATGGAGCATTTTTCTTGTGTGGCCCCCTAATGCTGCTCCCTATTTTCCATCCATCTTTAAACACACACTGATTTATTTCCTTTGCGCACGTTTGCTCTGTTAACGCGGTGAGGTTTCTCCCCTCAGCTCACAGCAGCGCGTCGAACCGACGCGTGGAAAACCTCTTGGAAGTTGTTGGCGCAGGACAAATGCGTAATAACGCAGGATTCCGCGACGGGACCGATGCCCGGTGCAGATTATTGTTTCGGTGCGTGCGTGCGCGTGCGTCTGTGTGGGGAACTTCAGGGAGAGCCGGTACATCCGGGCCACACAGGCAGAGCGCAGAAGCGTTCCAAGCCATCGTTTGGGCAAGTTTAGACGGCGTGGTGCCTTCACGGTTCACGGATTGAGTTGCTTTTCCAACTTTTCCCCGTGTCTCCCGGCAACAGACGTGGGGATTAAATAGTCGTTTTTAGACACCACGGGACACGGGTGATCATCCTACAGTCCGCCTTCGGTTCAGTTCATTTGTCCAAAATATTTGAAAACCAATTTTAAATAACAAGTGTACAGGTGGGCCCACAAAGGACGTTGCGTTCAAGGGAGTCCAGGAAAGAAAGCCGATAAAGTTACAGCAATGTTGAGGTCAAACATCAAGTCGTTTCAACAAATGAGCATGTTGCCAATATTCACAACATGCACCCCGTACAGTCACAGTCCTGTCGGTTGACGAGACAAAGCCAATAATAATATTGATCGAATGTATCATAAGAGTCGGGGGGTCACATTCATAAATGTCTTATTTTGTTTGTTTTAATCCGATCTACTTTAACATGTAACGGTGCGCATCGGGCCCAACGCCAGTTGAAGGTTCTGCCCCACATGCTGCAGGCCTCGCGCGCACCTTACGAGGCCGCGCGCACACACACACACACGCGCGCGCGCACACAGTTACCACACGCACGTTCAGACGTAGGCTACTGTTTTAAATTATTTATCTGAGATTTCTAAAAACTCATTTTCTCTGTGACCAGAATTGCCTGCAGTTTATTTATGGGTTTAATGCTATCAAAAAAAATATTTGAATGAAATTAAATCAAATGAAGATATTCCAATGCTGATGAGTTGTTATTCTGTTTTCATCCATTTCGGACACCTAAAAAGTCCCAAAGAATTGACAATCATACATTTATATCCAACGTCAACCTGCCCAATTATTCTCATTTTAAAAGCAAATAAAACACATGAGGCCTAAATGGATTATTTTTCATATATTGTATTTTGTGGTAACATTGCAAATGAGGTGTTGGATAATTAATTAATTAATTTTGGACAATTAATATTGTAAATACAAAAGAGTAGTAATTTAATACACATGGGACAACTCTGTTGTATTTAAATTAGGAATTTATTAACACATGTTTCACTCAAAAAATGGTTTTAAAATTCCAGATTATTGATAATTTTCAACGCATAATCTAGTACTGCAAAACTAAAAAAAAAAGTCTTTCGTCCATCATTAGGCCCTAAAACATCCAACATTGAACACTCAAAATGACTCAGAATGATGTATTCATTCTTATTTAAACATTCAGCTCATTTGTATCCTAAAGTAAATATAAAGCGTATAAATGATTTGATTCTCGTTGCTGGAGTAAAAGACGCGGCCTCTGTGAAACATTGAGCGCGTGTGTGTGTGCGCGCGCGCGTGCGTGCGCGTGTCCTCAAGGAGCCGCTCAGTCCAGAAGCTTCGCACTGGTCTTCCTGTGAAGTGATCGAGCTGAACCGGCGGACCCAGACTGCGGCAGGTGCAGCACCTCCTCGGAACCGCCCCGTTTCCCCCGATAACCCGCGGGCCGCGCCTCGGTCGCCTCCATCCGAAACGAGTATAAAAGGTGGAGTTCGGGCCCCTAAAACAAACAGAGATGCAAACAGCTCGACCGTGGATGTGGTTGTGAAACGGTTCGGTTCGGAAGGCGTATCAAGTCTCCTGGCACCCAACTAACAACGCCTCCATATGTATTGTAAAAAATGGACATGAAGTTTTCTGTGAGACACTGAAACTATTTGGGGTTTTCCGAATCTGTAGCAGCGCGCGGTTGCCCCCCCCCCCCCCCCCCCGCCGGTGAGAGCTCCTAATCCCCCGCGTCCACGGTTTACTCTGAGCCCGTCTTTAATTCCTCTAAACCCCCAGCTGCCGCCCTGGTTACTCGCCGAACACGACAGCCTGCGAACCGCTCCAGTTATTAATAATTCACCAGGCCCCCCCTCGTCGCTCCGCGTCCTCCGGCCGCAGGAACCCCCCCCCCCCGCCCCGCACACCGAAAGGACCGGGTGGAGGGCACCGGTCCGGAGCATGCACTAAGCGGTGGTTGTGTCAGTCGGGGTGGGGGGGGGGGGCATCCCCTGCCGCACGAGCAACAGCTGATTCGGGTGAGGCGCGTGGAAGCTCTGAGCTCGCGCTTACTCTCGATGCAAAGCAACTCCCCCTTTGCTTGGCTGCTTCAGGAGGGAGGGAGGGGGTGAGGGGGGGGGGGGGCTGGTCGAGCGTTGATTGTGTCGGTGGCGCATGCTGCAGAAGTGCGGGCGGCTCGGGTGGACGTTACGGTACCGGGACAGAGTCGGAGGGAGGGAGGGAGGGAGGGAGCGAGGGGGAGGGGGGATATTTTTTCTCATGGAGGCATCACGCGGTGAAAGCGGACGTAAACACCTTGCGTGAAGCAGTCGGCGGAGCGGACGACTCGGATTACGCCGCCGCGTGCGCGTCCGCGGCGACTGCAAATAAATACATTAGAGAGCGGGCCGTGTTTTTGGGGGCTGCTTTGCTTCCGGAAGGAGGCCGAGCTGAACGAGAAACCGGGCACTTTTCTCTCTCTCTCTCTCTCTCCCACACACTTTTTTTTTTTTTGGAAGCCGAACTTTTCGAGGGTGGAAAATGCGTCTTTGAGAGGTGCTTGGCACATTTCCCTCCACACCACAATGGTACGTGCCGTGTAAACCAAGTCATTTGCTCATTTGTGCAGTCAGCTTTTCAGATCCATTTAGCTCTCCGTAGATTTGACACGCAGACTTCCTTTCAAAGTTTAGTGGGCTGACACTTATAATTCTAGTGTGTGTTACTGTGTACTGAAGTATCTCATGCGTATCAGTCACCTAGAGTAGTCCTTCCACCTACCCGGATATGGTTCTTGTCACAGTTATTGTGGTTATCTTTTGTAAATACGGGTTGCATGTTATGTATGTTTATTTTATTTTTCTATGTATGTTATGTTGCTGCTATTCACACACAACGCCACTTATTTTTAATGTAGCTGCACAACACGTTGCCGAAATGTGCTTCTGGCCAAATTGGTGTCCAGCTCTCTCAGTTGGAGGACTTTAGTCTCGTCCTTGCGGTGGTCCGTGGACGGGGGGGGGCTATTTATAGCCGCATATATGATACGAGTTATCGCATGTCAAACTGGGCTAGCAGCTCATCAAGAGGCACCGCACGGTTTGTCTTTAAAAAATAAAAATAAATGGTTATACGTAGTGACATGCACGTGGAGAGCCCCCCCCCCCCCCCCCCCCCCCCGCCCCTGCCAGAGTTCCCACATAAAATGGCAAAGTTGGACAGATTTGGAAACCCTAGGCAGCAAGAAGATGGTACTTGTTTTCGGCGCCAAAATCCAAAAATGCGCCCGTCTGATTTGTGCGTAATTACGCACGGGTGATTCGTTTGAGCCAAAGGTTTACGATCATCGGCTCACCACCAGCTTTATCTCGCTAAGTATTTAATATTTGACTTGTGATTTCAGTTCATTTTGAGTTTGAAAAACACTATTATTTTGTTATTATAATTATTTCTTGTTTTTTACCCCTTGGATCTAAATAGCAGATGTGTTCAAATCTGCAAAGCCACAAGCAGAATGTTTTATACAGAGTTATGGAGCTCGCACGTCCTTGACCCTTCAAGCGGATTTTTATTTTTTGGCAAGATCTGTTCCAAGTCAGTCAATAGTTAGTGTAACCTCCCACATGCAACCTTGGAGCTGCTTAAGGTGGTGCGTGGGGCTCCGGTGGGGGGTGGGGGGGGGATCTTATTTGCACATGAATACAGAAGATTATTAGTATAAATAATTATTTGTTTACGAGCATCCTCGCTGACATGGCGGCTGCCCAAGAAGCTCATCGGTAAAAAAAATGAAAAGAAGATACAGAATTCAGGACAGGCCTCACATGGGATTATCTCGACTTGTTATTTTCCCTCTCAGCAACTCACCTCATTTTAAAATAACATTTATCTTTAACGAGTCAGGCTATATTGTGAAATGGTGCCAAGTATCCCAGCTACACGTTGGTGTAGTCAGAATTCACCGGAGGGATTCAGGGATTCGCCAATCAGGTTCAGGGACCCCGGCTCGTGACCTCTGATAACGTGGCACAGCGGGTTACCGGCTCGTAACAAATGTGTTCGGGAAGCAAAAAGTTGGAAAACTGCGGCCCGCCGTCCCGAAACTATAGACACACCCCACGTTCGCCCCCAGATTCATACTTTCCGTGTTTATAAGACCTTCATGATGAGGAATGTCAGTCATGTGTTAATGGTCACGCTTAGCACATGTCTCATGCACACTGTAGGAACAGAAACCAATGCCGTCATCTAAGAGGACTGTAGTTTGGAGTAATTGTATCCCGCACTGTGTGTGTGTGTCCCACCACATGATGATTTGTGACCCCCCCTCGCCTGAATATTACGCTTTTATGTTCGCTCAAGCCTTGGGAAAAAATGAATAAATAAAGACGTCATCAAACATTCACTTGCTCATGTACGTGGAAGCTTTTCGCCGTATAGTTTAAAGATGGTTAAACTCCCAACACTTGGATGAGGATGCGGTTGTAGCACGGGGTGTGTCCGTGGAGTATCACGCTAAAATCAACCAAAAGATGAAGAAGGAAAGGAGGCAAGAAGAGTGTCACTTCTGACAATCCTACGTTTGTGGCGTGTTCCAGTTAGCAGAAGAAGACTTTGTGGATCTGGTGAAGATGAGGGACGTACGAGGGGATTCAAAAGAGAACGGTCCAACTTGAAACAGCAGCGGTCGAGACATCCAGACTTTCTGTCACTCTTGACGAGTCGAGCTTCGCTAACGCATCCTATACTTCCCATAATACAACTGGGCAGCATAAGTCAATATGTCATCATTGACTGTGCTCTTCTTTTAAACTCAAAACTTCAAAAGCTCAAATCTGTAAAAGAATTTCGGTAACTGAAAAGTCTCAATTTGAGATGATGTCACCATGATGTCACTGTGAAGTTATTCCGCCTCCTCCCCAAAATGATGGACTTGTTAGCAGAGGGAGCCGTTTGTGCCAGATGGAGTCTGATTGCCTCCAGTATAGAAAATATGTAGAAAAGTGAAGTCCTCTCACTGTTCCCAAAGTTTTCTTGAAAAAACAAGCGACTACTTGACTCCAGATCTCAGATCAGATTTGTTGGCTTTGGAAAAAACACAGACCAATTTCGTGAACTCGTTTTTCACTACAGCGCTCACACTTTGCTTGGGATTTTTCTTTTCTTCCTTCTTTCTTTTTTTTGCATTGGGTTGCAGCGTCTGATCGAGCTCACGTTACAGCTCTGGACTCTTCCATCGCATTTCTAACGCGGCCCTCAATTACTTTATCAGGACGTAACCCTCATATTAATTGGTTCCACGAGACGCCCCAGACTGCACACCATCTGTGTAAGCAAGTCATTTGGATCTACTTCATTTAGGGAGGTGTCGGTATCTTCTGCTGTAATTTGAAAAAAGAAAAACAAAACAAACGCAACAACAATACGTGTATTTCCTCCCTTCACCCTCGTCTCGAGGGCCTTAATGAGGAATTAAAACTAATGGCATTATTCATTAAGCAGATCTTGCCAGCTATTTATCACTGAAACAATATTAGCATGTTGGTTGAAATTTTCAACACTTTTTTTCAGTTTTTTTTACCATTCTGAACCAGGTTTAGCATTTTAGATAGTTTGGCATCGAATGCGTCGCACCAAATTGAATGCTAAAAAAGAACCGGTGGCAAGCCCCAGAAACACACTAACAATCCTTTATAAACACACTCACACACACACACACACCTCTAATTACCCCCCCGTCTCATTCCTCACCTCCTGAGATGCAGGTGTAAAATATCACATTTTTCCAGCATTTCTCCCTGAGGTGGCGCTGGCTCACACTCACACAACGTACAATTTCTCCCTTTCATTCCCCCCCTTCTGCACATTTTCTTTTTTCCCCCTACAAACAAGTTCCCCCTCCTCCCGCCCCTCCCTCTCTTTGATGCGTGTGCCACATTTGCACAGGTTTGTTAGCTTGTTACAGGTGAGGAAGGAGGACACAATTAGGGATGAATGAAGCAGGGACTGGGTAGGATGTCAGTTTGGTTCTGACGAAAAAAGTCTCCAATGCTTCAGAAAAATCCGCCCTGCGAATGTTGAAGTGGGAGGACGGAGGGTTGTGAGGATGCCTTTCTCCTGTAGGCCGCCGTGTTTCCAGAAGCTCGTAAACACGAGTGTTCTTGTGCTGTGTGTGTGTGTGTGTCTGTTTGTGATCAAAAGAATGAGAGAGCCGGGCTTCAAGTGGGGCCGCATATATATGTTCTCTAATGTATTCTACGCTGTCACGGTTCCCGTTCCCTTGGCTGAAGGTGGGGAACCGTCTACTTGAAAGCACCTGACCTCTCTGAGGTTAAAAGCTCCACCCTTGAGACAGGCGCCAGGTGGCCTCTGGTCACCTGTAACTGTTTTGGGGTGTAATGCCGCCCACCTTTAGTAAGGTTTTGCCTCAGACCCTGCCGGGTAGTGACGAACGACATAACTTTTCAGGATTATTTTTCCGGAAGATGAAGCGGAAATAATGGAAGAAATCCAGATTTCTATTTGCACTCCAGCAACACGATTCTCTGTAGGCGTCTATGCAAACCGCCGGGCTACTGCTATTGACAAGTTGCTACCGCTACAGTACCATCACTCCTCTGCATTGCAAATATGGTAATGTCTTTCCATTGGTTGCAAAAAGCAACATGGCAACTGTCGTGTTCCAAGATGGCCAGGGCGACATAACTGTCCACACACTAATGGGTGACGTCACGATGACTACGTACATTTCTCAGTCGCTGGTTTCTGTGTAAGAACCTGTGTAACCAGCAGAGTGGGTTCCACAGGTTTGGTTATCATGAACTATCTTATTAAATAAAAGAGTAGCTCCTCCCTTCTGCATTTAGTCTTTAGATGCCGCTAGCTCTCGACACTATGTCCTGAATGCTAGCTCCTAATTATGTTTACGGTCTGGAGCTGTGCAAATCGTGTAGGAGTGTTTTTAGAATCCATTGCTGTAAAACCGCTGCTTGTTACGGTTAAAAACATGATACGAGACTTGGGAATGAACCAAACAGTTAAGCTTTTGGTCCAGAATATTAAAATATCGGAATAAGATAATTCTCCGTGGGTTCATCACTACAAGCTACACATTCCAGAGTACACAGACAGCTTGCATTAAAATTATTATTTAACCTGCACACATTTACTCCTGGTATTGATATGTGTCCACATCAAGAACCAATTGAGATCCAGCAGCTCAGTCTAACTAAACAACCTGGCGTCGGATTCGGTTCTCGGGTGCTGGTTCAAATTGGCCTCTGTAGTTTTGTCCGTCCAAATTAAAAGCAGACACTTCTCCTCTCAACTCCATCCAAGTGTTTTGACTACCTGTTTTGGACGAGTTGTGTTGCTTGTGGCTTCGCTCACTAACTGGCTAATTCCTGCTTCCTGACTGATTTGGAAAGTCCTGCGTGAGCACGTAGTTCTGCCCACGTAGTTGTCAAATTGAAAAAGTAATTGTATTTATACAGGTGTTCCATGTGTTCCATTACTGCAGATGTGGCTATTTCAGTCTCAGTGACCATACCTGAGCCTTGATCAACAGATCAGTCATTATTTATGTTTGAGGCTACTTCAGGCATGACTTGAACACAAAACAGAAGCATTCATATAGAGTCATTTACTGAATTGTCGGTTATCATTCATTGATACCTGAACCAGCCATGTTGGTGAGTATCAGACCAATATCAGTATGGGTGCATCTCTAGCTCAATGTAGTCACGGTGTGTCCCTCGCTACAATTTGAGTTTTGGGTCCACTTTCAAGGTGTCAAGCAATAGGCAATGAATTATAAATCAGTAATGGGAAGACTCCAAACTCCAGTTGGACACCTTCATCTTTTCCCTACAAGTAAGAAAAAAATACCTTTTATTAATCCCCCGGGGGGGGATTTTCCTCTGCATTCGACCCACACCGTGCTGCCGCAAAGGCGCAGTCAGGGGCCGGGTGTCTTGCTCAAGGACACTTGGACACGGGACTTGTAGCACCCGAGGTTCAAACCACCAACCCCACAGTTACACCCGCTGCACCCTCCCTAATCCACACGCCACGGTCGGCCAAACATTGTACATTTGCGTGGGGAGTGTGCCACAGTAGGGGCCATGCCGAACCAATGAGCAGGGAGTGGACGTGGATTAATAAACGGGGTCTACTCTGCTGCTCCTACTGACCTCGTGCACTGCTCCCTACAAATGTAGCTCCGTGCGACTTATTTGATATCGTCATAAGGACAATAACATCCTGACGTTTACTTTTGTATTTTGGATCAAGAATAGCCATCTGTGTTCTAGACAACAGAATATTCATGTATATTTATATCCTACATATATTTATGGTTGTTTTGTATGCCCATCATTTTTTATCTTCAGCCGTGCACTACTGACCTAACAAAACAAAACAACCAGGTACATCTGGTATCAACGCTGCATTTAGTTTTACTGCAAATTAAAACTAATATTCATTTTTATTTTTCCTTTTTATTGCATTTTTAAATACGTCATCATGGCTCCCATTTTCTTTTATCTGCACTGCTGTTTTTAACTTGTATAATACTTGACAATTTTTCTTTCCATATGTGCTGTTGTTAAATTTAACTACAATGTACTTATTTTAACATATACCTATTTCCTAGAATTTATATAAATATTTCTTTCTGGAATGGAAGTAAGTTAACCCACTTACCCGGGGAATCAATGGAAGGATTTCTGATTGTGATATTAATTTATGGACAGAGCCGCTGCAAGCCCATAAAACGTGTTCTTCATTCAGGTGTGTGACTACAGACGGAGTTCACCCCGCCACCGAGCTGGGGGGGTGTTTGGGGCCGGATTGCAATTGAACCTCCACTGTATGTGGGACTGGAGTGACACTGAGCTCAGAGCTCACAGATGAGGCTGGTTTGCACTCGCACACCTCTGATTTAAATCATACCAAGCGCCTGGGCGACTTTCTCCCCAAATCATTAAACGAAAATCTTTAATACATCACACATACATAATAGGGAAACTCGCACTGTGACTTTGACCAAGAAAAAAACCCATAATGTGCCCTTCTGTTGCCTGGCTTGAGTTGTGAAGGTTTCCTCGTCCTCCCTCTCCACTTTGTTTGGAGTTGCAGGGACACCGTCTGCGCTCGCCACCGATAAAATCCAACAACCACCAGTGTTGCATTACACTCAGATCTCAGCTACCTAAAGAGTGAGGACATCAAATGATCTTGCTGCAGGCCAGCCATATGGAGTTGGCATATGCTCCTTTATATATATATAAAAACACACACATAGAGAATTGATACCATGCTCTATAGAAGCTGAAGGAAAGGGGCCCAGTGATGCTGCCTCAAACAATACGTCTCAAACAAATAATATAAAGACATGGAAATACATCAGGGTTCATTCAGAAAAAGAACCTTTTCTACGTTTTTTTTTTAACTCTTTCGTTTATTATTATTCTTCCAGCCGCTTTCAGGCTGAGCTCCATCGTCTGCATGGCGAAAAACCTCTTTTGTGACTTGAAATGACACAAACTTGTCAGACAGAGGCCTCCACCAACAACTCTGCGATCGCTGTGTCGAACACTTCCTTCAGCTGCACCGGGCAGTTTAAGGGCTTAGCAGAAAGCCCCGGGAGCTCGACAAGGCCGCCATTTAGTGGGACAAATGGTTTCAAAAATGTTTTCCCTCCGGTGTTCCCCCAACATATTACTAGTGACAGGCCAGAGGTTGGATGACGATGCCCCATGACGAGTGTTTTTCTCTGTCACTTGGACGCCTCCGGTTCCAACTTTCTTTCTTCTCTTTTTTTGTGGCCCTCGCTAAACCAACAGAAACTCAGAGATGGAGTGACATCACACACACACACACACACAGGTGCCCTTCCCAGCGGGGGAAAAGAAGCTGAACTGAAGCTTTAACATGTCACTCTGAAGGATATGAACAGCCCGCCTCAGCAGAGTCTGGGGTCCATTACAGCGCTGTGTGTTTATGCATGTGTCCGCGCATGCATATTCTCTGAGTGCACTCCTGTGTCGCTCCGCGTGCACTTGTGTGCATGTGTAAGTCCTTAAGTCTGCGTACGTCTGTTTGATTTCCCACCAAGAGATTGTTTACCTCGCATGCCAGTTTAAGTAGCATAACTTTACATTTTGTTCGCTGGCTACGAGCAATGTTTGTTCCTGTTTTGGGTCCCTGATTGTTTCTGCTTGAAGGTATATGTTGGGAGACGGGGGAACGTAAAGTTCTGGAAAATGGGATTATTTCATCTCCTCTATCCAGAAACTAAACTTAATTCACGGAACCAGAGTTATTTTCATCAACATATGGCAATTTTGAGCTCTCGCCCGAACAGGTTCAGTCGGTATCCAAAAACAAGTATTCACATGTATCCCCATGAGAACCAATTTGTACCAGCTTGGACTAAATAGTAGTACCCACGGGCCGGCCAAGCAGCTTCCCATCCCTGATCCAGATCCTCGGTCCGTGGTACCCTCCTGGCCCGGCGGCCTCCTAATGGACGCCAGCGCCGCGGCGGATGCTCATTCAGAGCCCGCGTCTCTGCTGGCGCGTCCCGCGGCATACAAATGAACCGCGCTGAATAGAAACAAACACTTCGAACAAACACTTCAGCTGCATCTATCAGCGGATGCAGCGTAGCGATCTGGCCAAGGCGCCTGTGTTTGTGCCCGCGTGCGGGCAGACGTATGGCTTCTGTGTGCGTGTGTGTGTGTGTGTGTGTGAATGATTTGTGCTGAATCAGTGTGCGTTGACAGAAAAGTGACCATGCAGGTGAAATAGCAGGGACAGGAAAGGCCATTGTGCCGGAGTATTGTGTGCCGATACGGCGGCTAAACGCTCTGCTCCCACATTCACGTGGTGGTGACCGGCAGGGCCGGGGCCTCGGGCCCTCAAAGCATATGGCTACATGGCAGGCAGCACACACCATCTACTCTGTGTGCGTGTGTGTGTGTTTGTGTGTGGAATCTTTCTCAAGAACATATCTGGTAGTGTGTTGGACTTGAGGTTAAGTAATAAACAGCTAAATATAGAAAGTAAACGGATGAGCAGGATACTCACATGCATAACCAGCATTTACCGCTTTTCGCTGTCTTTTGAATTTCATGAAAATAAAGATGGCATCAATAAAAAAATAAATGACTGTTGTGTTATATTTCAGGCAACCGAAACCTTTCTGTTGAACGAGGAACCCACCAGAGGCCCGGGGATGCCTGAATGCTTTGTAGTATCCGATTCATACAGGGTATGCATCTATTATTATTATTATTGTCACTGTTCATTTTGCTATTATCAGCATGCTATTATCGTCATAATTACATATTGTATTATTTTAATGTAGTTCTCGTTTTTATTATGCTTGTATGTGTTATATTTTTATTTTCATTCCATTTTTTTACATTTTTATTTTCATTCCATTCCAAAATTCATTCCATCCATTTCTTTTGGTTATTACTATTACTATTATTAGCATTAGTATAATGATATGTCTTAGGAGCATTAGTATTATTACTCTTCATTCTCTCATGTGTTGTATGAAATATGGTATTTGAGTCATTACTCATTACTCTGACTGGCAGTCTGTTTTTATGCTCTTGGTAATTGCACCACAATCATAATGTCATTCACAGCTCCCTCTACTCAGCTGCAAACCATTACAATCATTATTTCCACACGCACGTTGAAGAAGACGAAGAAAGTACAACTGTGTGTGTGTGTGTGTGTGTGTGTGTGTGTGTGTGTGGTGGGTGGGGGGGACTTTGCCCTTTCCTCATAGGAGCGAAAATGATAACGACAATTTGCGCGATGACTCGTTTGGGCAAAAGCAAAAAGGAGCAGAAAGTAAAAGAAAGTGATGAAGCTTTTCTGGGAAAAGCATCAAAAAAGAAGAGGAAGAAAAATCCTCCTAGCTCACTCGGTGGATTTATACCGGTCCACATAGTGATATAGGATGGTAATAAAAACAAAGGAGTGGGAATGGGGATGCGGGGGGGGGCTGAAAATGTGATTGTTAATGAGGTGGGAGCTGCTTTTCTAGGCTTCAGTCTTTGTCTCTCCCGGAGTTGAGACTCATGCCAAGTCTCACACTGAATCTGGGTTGCTACAGTGTATCGAGTGTCTCGGGGTGCAGGAACGAACCATTATGGAGGTAATTGAGTAGCGAGGCTGGTAAAGGAGCATTTTCTTTGGGGCGGTGGGGCGGGAAGCTGTGTAGGATTCCGAGGGGGCAGCGGGTTCAAGAACGTCCACAGGAGGGTGTCCACATCCAGCTTTCTCCGCGGGAGCCTCCGATGCTTCGTCGCATGAAACTTCTCCCTCATCTGTTGTCTTGTATCGTCTTCAGCTCCTAACTCGTCCTAACCGGCCCATTGGGTTTAACTAACCTTGTCAGGATCAAAAGGTATTCGGCTTGGCCGGAGGTCTTTCCTGGTCCACTGAAGGCCACCTCTTGGCCAAGGAAGGTTTGGTTTCATTTCAAACCGAAGCATCTACAGATTTATTCCAGACCCGATATACGTGTTCGGATCGGACTGCAACCTCCAGTTCCGCCGCGAGAAGCTGATGCAAAAGTGTCTTTAAAGACTTTAGGGACTGGCTCGCTGTGATGCTTGAGCCGCATCTCTAGGTCACTACTGCGCATTCAAAATAGGGTAACTTGTGTCTATTGGTTGGGAAAAAAAGTCACATGGCGTTTAAACTCGCTTTTGTCCCCGTCGCAAATGTTTTCCGACTTTACTACTATTTTATTAATATTCAAGAAAGTTTCCAAACGAGCCAGCAGGGAGCACGACAGTAAAACCAGTGAAAGCGTTGGTGCAATCAGGCGCAGTCAGGCGCGGGTGTAGCAGGGCGTGGCCCGAGTGCTCTTCTCTGAATGAAGCTGGAGAAATCATTCCAAATGGGTTACCATTTTTTGGGGAAGGAGAACATCTGTCAATGGTCTAAAGCAGCAACGCCATACATCTCGCACATACCACCCACTGTCTAATAATAATAATAAGAAGAAGAATGCGATGACTCCGAGTCATTTTTACTTGGAGGAACAGTATGTATGAGGTCCACACACCTGTCCACACCTGTATGCGTGTGTTAGGGGGCGTGTACCCTTCATGCCAGTCGTGCATCATTGTCATGCGCAGGACTGCTGCTATTCTTGAGGCCGTAAGGTTACGCGCGCACACACACACACGCACGCACACTCATACGCGTACTCTCCGGCAACCGCGCACTTTCCTGCTCCCATTGCGCGCCCCCTCGGATCCCTTTCGTTGGAAGAGGCAGCTACAGGCCTCGTAAATCTGCAGGACTTTTCCTTTCCTCGAACGCCCAAATTCTGCGCGCGTGTCCCGCGCGGTGACGCTGCGCGGAGGAGGAGGTCCGGCTCGTTGCGCTGGCCTCTAGAACAGATCAGATAAAAAACAGGGTTCCGTACTTGTAATGAGTTAATACGTCCGTTGGAAGGCCTGCACGTGACCTTCAAGTATCCAATACATCCACACTTCGGATTTGAATGTGCAAGAATAGAAAGAGAAAGAGCTGGAATCCTCCGGGACTGAAACGTTACATTATTTCATTCGGGTGATTTATTCGAAATGTTATTGAAGAGACATTCACGGGACAGCTGCTGTGTGTGTGTGTGTGTGTTGCACTTTCTCCCTCTGTTGTGATGATGCGTTCACGTGCATCATTCCGAGTCCTGAAGAGTAACAACGGCGCCGTTCCAAATACATTGGATCCGACTTGTGTGCATCGTCCGGTGCTCTTACGGCGGCTGTAGCGCAACGCGCGGACGGACGGGTCAGTAAACGCAACGCATGCGCGTGAAGGAGAGATCGGGCTTATTACCTGAAATTATGAAAAGATTTACCGCGCGTCACGTGAGAAGCCCCCAATAAAACGCGTACTGCTGAATATCCGAGAAATAGGAAAATCCCGCCTTTATTTGTTTTCTTTTGAGTGGGATTTCATTTGGAAAAAACAGCGCTAAGAAAAAAAAAAAGAAAGGGAGAAAAAAAAGAGAGAGTCGTGCGAGAGGAGCGAGGAGGGGAGGGAGATAAAGTTTTTTCCCTGAAAGTTTGTGCAAGCTTTCACTTTCTAGGCGGGGTTACAGTACGCTGCAGCAGCATGGAGTGAGAGAACCGGGACGCAGAGCGAAAGCGATGCAGCAGCGCAGCGACTCTGACCCGCGACTCTAGACCGCAGACATGTACTCCCCGTACTGCTTGACACAGGTAAACCCTCCGCTCTTCCTCGGGCGGGTGGTGGGTGGGAGGGGGCGGTGAGGGGGGGGGGGGGGGCGCCGGGTTGTATTATTATTTTTTTTAACTTTTAGGTGCTATCTGCTTCTGTGTGGCGCTTTCTCTCTCTTTGGGGGTTTCCACGTGCGCGCGCGTTAGTTTTGTAGGAGCGCCTCTTTTTCTCGCTTCGCCCAAACTTCGCCCTCAACTGGAACCCCAGAAGCTTGTCTTCGTCGTCGTCGTCGTCCCCCTCCCCTCCCCTCCCCCCCCCCCCGTCTCCCTCTCCCACCCTCCCCTTCGTCTCCGGGCGCGTTTCCGAACTGCCGCACCGGGGAGGGAACTTTCTTGTGCGCTTTTTCGGCGCACGTGTTTGTTTTTTGCAGAGTAAAATGGCGCTTCTCCCGAAGTGTGTTTCACATGTAAAAAGACGAATAGAGGAGGCGAGAAACACGCGCGCGCGGGCGTAGAACGTAACAGCGCGCGGACAATGACGCGCGCTCTCCTGTTCAACGTTTCCTTGTTATAAATGTTATTAATTATTTATTGGGAGCTGCATGTCATGTGGAGCTGAGACCGCGAAGGACACAAACACACGTTGGACCTGCGTGCGCGTGCGCGTGAATAACTCTTCCGAGACAGAACGATACAAAAAAAAAAAAAATCTGGATCTTTTCTGCGACACAGTTAATTATTGGAAGTTTACTGCACTTGGAACAAAGAGTTCAACAGGAGCTGCATTGATCGTGTCCTTAGTACTTGTCGCCCCCCAGAATGTGTTTTTTAATTTTACAAATTAAATGTCACTTATATGTGATATCTAATTGCCGGATGTTAAGCTTGTTGCCTTTTTTACATTACATTCGACATGCTATTTGGAGGAAATGACCCCCCCCCCGAAAGTATTGTGGAGTGGCCGTTGGAGCTTGTGGGTAAATTGTCTCTTCAGGTGCGACCACAGGAGCCTCTGGAACGCTTTTCAGTTACTTACTCCCACTCTTTTCATTTGCTCTGATTAAATCTTATGAAAATGTAAATTTCACCATCACACAAACACCACGTGTACGAAGAAGAGGAGAGAGAGAAAAATGCACCTCACGGAACTTCAACCCCTCACTTCTTATGCGCATTTCCCCAAATCCCACAATCCCTCTCACACTGCTGCTCCATACCGTTTGTTACCACCCCTACACATACATTAAAATCTCTCTCATCCCTAGTTTAAATTATTATTATTTTGGTTTTTGCAGACGACGGCGGTCATTTAATTTGGCTTTGTTTGGAAGGTTCCCCCCGTGTAGCCGGGGGCAGCCGGGCCGGGTCACGCGGCTGCTGGGAGTCCCGTAAAGCGCGGCTTGTTTATCCCCGGTTGGCCGGGTCTGACAGCGGCCCGCCGGCGGCCCGTTTCAAGTGGAACTCAACCCTGATTCTCACAGCGCTTTTTTATTAAAAAGAGACTTCCGCACTCGTAGGCAGGCTCCCACCGACCCGGCGCAGCACCACAGGCCGAGAGGATGACTTCTGTGCGTGTGTGTGTGTGTGTGTGAGAGTGTGTTTCTGAATATTTCCCGCACAGGCTTTGATGACTTTATCTGTGATTTATAAACACAATCTTTCACAGCGGATAAAACTTGTGAACAAAAGGAGTTTCATTTTTTTTTTTTTGTGTGTGAAATAGATTCCCGCTCAGGTCCAAACCGCCGGCGAGGGCAAATCGCACCGAGCTCAACCAGAACCGCTTGTTTATTTATTTTTCTCAAATGTTTTACCATATGTGTGTGTTGTGCAGAAAAGAAACAATTTTCTCCTCACCCACACACACACACACACACACACACACACACACACACACACACATACACACACACACACACACACACCAAGCTTGCCTCGCAGACAAGAGAGGTACATTTTTCTCTGTCGAATTGCTGTTAATAATTAAGAAATTGGAGCCTGCACCTCCAATGTGGCACCAATTTAGAACACAATCAAATGAATTATTAACTGTAATTTAAAGTAAAATGGAAAAGAGAGAGCTGGTGGTGGAGAGCGGCGGCAGCGTTGCGGGGATGTGACGGACGGTGTGTGTGATGGAAGCAAATGACGGGGCGAGAGGAGTGTGTGTGTGTGTGTGTGTGTGTGTGTGTGTGTGAGAGAGGCTTCTGCTGTGTTCCGTATTGATCTGATCCATGGATATTAAAATCACATCCATATTTATGCTTTTAAAAATGTAATATATAGGTTTGTGAAGAGAAGTAGAAGCGTGCTTTTTAAAATTATTTCCCATTCATCCATAACAAAAAGAAAAACATTTGAAGCCTGTACCGCAAATTCCCCCTGACGTCATTTTCGCCCCTTATAAGTTTTCAATTAATGATCCCATTTATTTGTCCCGTTTTATTTGTTGCTCCGCTGCAAGCGTCCGTTCCCTCTCGCAGGGCCACAACGACGCAGCACAATAATGCACAACCCTTAAACACAACAATCATTTCTATTGCCGTTACATTGGATATCTGAAGTGTGTTCTGTAGTGCTTGCTCTGCAGTTCATATATTCTCATATATTGTTTTCACTGGTGCGACATTTTAACCAATTCCTTCCCTCTGCCCCCCACCCCCCCCACCCCCTCCTCCTCCTCTGCCTGCCTGGACGCTGACCCCTGCTCTCCTCGCCTCTTAACACCCTCTCAACACTAAAGTATTACCCTACTCACCTTCTAAACAATGCCTTAGTGGTAAGTCCTATTTAGTCCCTACTTATTCCGCATTAGGTGTCTGTGTTTTTACATATTCCATCCTGAGGACATTTTAGGGTGGGGGTTCTACAGTGCAGGGACGAAAATGTTTCTTTTGCACACACACTGCATGCCTTGTGTTTTTCTGTTGTTGTTGTTGCGTAGCCCGTGGTTGGGGATTTGGTTCTTATAATGTTGGAAATAGAGCAGAAAACTGGCTGCAGCTCTGACCGCGTTGTGTTTTAATGTGTGCAGGGAGAGGGTTCGGACAAATGTTTGGTTACAAATATGACTATTTAATTGTGGTATTTGAATCTCCCAGTGTTTATTTTGAACCTCATTTTTAAATTCTTTTGTATTTTTTGCACAAACTCTTGCGCTTTAGTTTTACAATTGGCTGTATGACGAGTGTGTTTGTGTGTGTCGCCCTCCCGTACCTCCTTTACCTCTCCCATCTGTCGGTTCCCAACGCCAGCAAAAAAAGGACGGATCTTTTTGTAATAAAAGACATTCAAACCGCCTCCTAAAGCTGTTGGTGTCTTATAGCTATGTCGCCCCTCAAGCTCCGACCTGGGGTCAATCCCACAATCCTTTCAGATTGTCTTTATCGCGCTGGTTTTGTTTAATTTCCTGCCATTCTATGTGAAATATCAAAGTTCAATGGTGATACCCGTTATGTGGAGAGGTCAGAACGAGATTTTCTACCTTAAAACCCTGTGGAGCTAACGCTATTTTAGTGCGTTAGCATGTCGTTAACTAGCGTTAGCACTATTTGACTGCGTTAGCATGTCGTTAACTAGCGTTAGCACTATTTGAGTGCGTTAGCATGTCGTTAACTAGCGTTAGCACTATTTGATTGCGTTAGCATGTCGTTAACTAGCGTTAGCACTATTTGATTGCGTTAGCATGTCGTTAACTAGCGTTAGCACTTATGCCACGCTAGCTACTGAAGGTATACAGAATGCTTACACACGGTGCTGTTGTTTTTGAATGATTGTTACAGTTGAATAAAGACCTACCAGCTTTACAGGAACAGTGTTGTTCCTTAACTTCGTCGTCTTCAGCTTCGATGGTCTGGTACACGTTTTATCAGCAGGTCTTACGCTGCGTCAAACTTGGCACCATGTAGGTTGGAATTAAATTAAAATAGCCAGCTTTTTTGGGGGAAGTTTTTTGAGAAAACATTAATTTAATTGATTTAATTATAAATATATGGGATACCAGTGTAACTCACCGGTGCCCCACAACAAAAATAAGTTTATAAAAGCGAGCCAGTAGAGCACTCTGCTCTCGCACACCAGACTGAAGAATGAACTCATAGTGCGCTTGATTGACAAGCGGGGCGGATCTATTGTCCTCGCTTGTAACCGAGTTGTGTGCTCATGTCTGGAGGGCACGGCGGTGAAACCGGAGTCATTCGATTGGCCGCGCTGCTGTTTTGTGCCGGTGCTTCTCCCCTCATCGCGGGACGCCGTGAGGTCACGGCGCCATACGCTTGCCTGGGACATCACGTTCCTTTTACTTATTCATTCATAGCACGCAGCAAGTTACAGGCCAACTTACTGCAGAAAAAAACTGCCATCATTAAGAACTGTGGCTCGGCTTCTTTAATGTGGCCATTTTCTGTTGGATGGTTGTGTTCTGAGACAAGGTATCCAAGCTAACTCACCTCACAATGTCAAATGTCACTTTTTGTTATTTTTTGCGGCAAAATCTGTAGCATGTTGTGGATTATTTGCTTTTGGAGCATATATAGGGCTTATGGAGCCTTCAGGGATTGATGCGTTTCTCCGGATTTTTTCCGGTCAGCTTGGGGCCACCATGCGTCAGCACGATTGAATTTACAGCAATTCTTGCGAAAAAAGAAATGGGGAGCTCTCGTCGGTGGCGAGGACAAAGACGGGATGAGCCGGTGTGCATTTTGGCAGCAGGCGGGGTAGATTTGAATTAAGTGGCATGTAGTTTTTTATCTCGAGCCACATGCAGAGAGCGAGGCAGAACCAACTGCGTCTCATTCAATATCAGCGCAGCTGTCCCAGCATCCGTGGAGAATGGATTCCTACTGCTATCGCCATGGGAGGCTCCAGCCAAGAAGAATAGCAGGATATCCAGTGCGCTTGTGCTGTAAGAGAGGAGAGAGTGAAGCGCTGGCATGTCTGTCCGTACACGTCTGTCCCTGTGTGTGTGTGATTTTGCATGTGTGTGTCATGCTGTCTCCACCCATCTCACTTTCCCTTTGCCCATGTCACCTCTGGCACGGATTAGTCTTTGGCACAACTCTGGCAGTGCCAGCGGCCGCAGTGTGGTCCTGTGGTTGCCGATATGTTGTGCTGTTGCCATGGCTACTGAACACACACACACACACACACACGGGTGCTAAATTACATAATTGAGCGAGAATATACAGAGGAACACAAAATATGAGAGCAGAGAAAGAAATAAAGGTGCTCACTAGAGCATGAAGTGTTCTTTAGCTTGTCCCCAAAGGAGAACCCTTCTTGGTTCCTGATAAATGTAACGTCTCCGACAGGAATGCTTTTCCAGGGTTCTTCCTAGAGCCAAACATAGATGGTCCTTTTTAGAACCATCCGTAAAAGGTTCCAACAAGAGCGCCCAATGAGCGGTTCCTGAAGTGGGTTGGCAGTCAGTTGTATACACCTAGAACCCACCGACAGAGGTTCTACTCATAATACTTTTGTATTCCAAAGGTCCATCCAGCACCCACCCAAAGAGTTTAAACAAAAACCCTTACGTAATCAAATGGTTACGTCTAGAACTCACTCACAAGGTTCTACATAGAACTTGATTTGTGTTCCAACCCACTTTGAGGGTTCTACAGAAGACTTATATTCCATCTAGATTCCAAACAGGGTCAAATAGAACGCGCAATAGTCATGGTTTCCAGTGATAGTCTTTAAGGTGGAGTGGGCACTTCAAGGGGGTCCTTGTCTTACAAGAAGCCCTTAAGAAGCCCTTTCTTTAGAAGCCAATGGTTCTGGGTACAATGTCTTAAAAACCTTAATTCTAATGCCGCATATTGAGTTTTGTGTGTTTAAGTTTGGAAACCGCCGAGCCGAGTAAAAAGAAACACTCATTAAATATTTCAGAACCTTGTCATGGCCGAGCTCCAGACAGCAGTATAGCATGTTCTCCCGCTAACAACATCTGCGCCGACGATATCCGGGCATGTGAGACCTTGTGACAACCGATTTGAGGGTGCAATTGAGGGTTAGGTGTTTGTGGTGGCAATTAGCGGTCCCTGTGTGTGTGTGCAAGAATGACAGCCAGTGTTAGCATAAGAGAGGGTGTGGCACCAATGGTTTACAGGGACGCACCATGACACCAGACACACAGGACACACACACTTGTTTCTTTACCCCCCCTCCCTCCTCCTCCCGGGCTTCAGCTTGTTTTGAATAGATTTTTTTATCCGGGAGAGGATCAGCGATATGTCTCACTTAAGCCGCTGTATTTCGGTCACGGTGGAGTGGATTTCAAGGGCAAAACCTTTGAACTGCAAAGCGGCGCGTCATTTAGGATTCATGAGTCCGATTGTTAAGACGTCTACAAAGAAATACTCTGCACATGAGTCATTGTGCACAGGGAAAGTTTGACATATTAAAGAGTAGGCGGTAAGCAAAACACGAAAAGAAATAATGGATGTGTGTTAAACTATTATCAATTATTAATTTTCATTTAAGTTGCTAGGCTGCTCTAATCAATTAAGTTAATATTTCAGGTTTGGAAAATAAATAATTTGCGTATATTCTTCAGTGCTTTTTATTAGTCTTGTCCCGAGAAAAGTCTCAGATGACTCTGTCCACACTCACCCACTGACTGCTAACACACACACAGGTGACGTTTCCAGGAAAGATATGACACTTTAAAGATCTCCTAGCCATCGTATCTGTAGTGTCACAGGTCCACATAAATAGACAGGAGCGCTGTTGTAGTTGCCGATCGCTGACGGACCCCTCAAGGTCACTTCGGCGTGGGCAATCCGGGCATGTTGTTTGGCCCCGTCCCGCCGGCCTGTCTGACCTACATCTCACTGCGCCGGCTAAATATATACAGTAGACCCCTCCATTACAAAGCTCTGATTAATCTGATAGAAACCTGAGCACTGTCTCTCTCTCTGTCTGACCGCAGACCCTCCAACTCACTCATTCCACAAAGGAAAAAGGAAAAATAGAAAACAATCGAGGCACACGCATGCACATTATCATCGGGTGGAAAAGGGCCGGAGCTGGAGACACAATCAGTCTACCCATTCAGAAAAGTCCTCTGTACATTTGGCGCACACAGAGTGTGTCTGTATACCTCGTGCATTACGCACATACTTAATCACACCAGGCACAGGTGTGCATTCTTTCTGATAAAAAACTTCACACCAAGCACAATACGTGTTAGAGCCTGTGTGTGTGATACAGGACAGTGGTTTCCATATTTTATTTTTGTCTGCTTTAATATTGCCCCCTATGGCCATGTCGGATTTCTTACAGGTCCGTTTGATCAAGTTTCAGGGGTCGGAGCTACTTGTCTTACGTGTGTTGAGATTAAATCATGGTTATAACTTTATAACAACAATGAATAACCCTCAACAAAGACTCTTTTAACAGGGTAAAACACAACGACACTACAGCTTGTGACACATATATAATATAAAAATGACCCCGTTGAACTGCATGCTGGGTGCAGCTCACAACAAGAAGTAACTCTGTTGCTACATGAAAACACAGGAAAGAGCGATACAGCGAGATGCACCAACTCAACCAAAGAGAGGAGCTGCGTCCGTTTGAAAGGGTTTTTGGTTTTGGAAAATCTGACGTAAGTTTGATCAGGAAACAATTTATCGCAAAGTCTGTGGAGCCGCTGATGCAACACCAGCAGCCACAAGGAGCTAACACGCCGGCCAGTTGCGAGCAAGTTGGCCAGCGAGCGCGAACAGCTGTCCGGGGAGCCGCCGGTCCTTTTCGGCGTCAATGATGTTTTCTTGAAAAAGCCACACCGTCACATACCGTCATTTAGAAATCTTTCTAAATACCGTGATATTTATTTTTGGCCATACCGCACAGCCCCACTTTAGGCTGTCTACCAATTTTAAGACTTGGTCTTTTCTAAAAAGGTGGTAACAGTAGCTTAAATACAAAGTATCTTTAATATAATCTGTAAATCATTTATTAATTCTTAGCTCTATCTTCCAACTGTGACATTGTGACCTGATATTACTCCAACTGTTTTCCCACTACGTTTAGCCAAACGCTTTCCGCTAATTGTTGCATTTAGCCACTTGCGAAAAATAAAAGAATACGTTAAATGCCTTCCGTGCCACATTTTATTGACTTATTGTCCCTGTTAGCTTTGAAACTAGTCTTCATACACGTTAAATAATTTCCACTGCATCACGGTTCGACTCGACTTACTTCCTTTGTCTGGTACGCTGCATTTGTTTTTGGTACAACGTCGCTCAATGTTCCAACAGGGCCGAGCTTATACTGGAAGGGGGAGTTACAACACTGCAGGCCGCTAATTGGAGGAGCGGGGTTGCCATGGTTCTCCGACCAATCAGTGACGTCTGCGATGTTAAGTAGAACTAAATTGAGAAAAGTTGAGTACAGTTGGAATTTATCCATTAGCAGCTCTCTTTTATACATGGAAATGTGTAATAAAAAGTGAGTTGAGTTACCCTCGGATCTTTCCAGTGGCTTGAGTGCCTCTGGTTGGGGATCACATATTAGCAGGCACGACACACACTGAGTAATTAATCTTTGGCTTCCTGTGTTCCCTCCATCCATCCATTTATTACCAGGCAAAGCAAACATCCACGCACACCTGGCAAAGCTTGGAGAGGCAATCATTTGGACACAAAGGACAAAGACTCCAGTAGGCCGCAGTTAATTGGGAAATGGCGGTGGCGCTGGAGAGGGGGGATGGCGGTGATCGTTCAGCCGTTAAGGGCTGACGCAGCTCCATGATGTCATAGCATTCATCCTCCTTCCACCGCTTCTTCGGCCGTCCTCGAAGCAGCGGCAGGATAAAAAGCCATTGATTGGCTGGTGGATTGTACCTCGAAATTCCCTACGCTGCATTACGTCATGCCGAAGCGAAAGGCCAACCGCTTCAAAGTAGAGTCCAGGAGATGTTGATCCGGCACAGGAGATGAAAGCAGTGACCATGCCGGGCTACAAAGCGTATCTGCCATTTGCCAGATGAGATCACGACCACGTCCACAACTCGGACGCAACACCGGCGACGCTTGCTTTTATTCTCCTTCCCAGGGAACGGGGCTCCAGGGTTGGCATTGGGCTCGATAGGCATTTATTGGGTTAACTTTGAGAGGGAAAGTCTTTTCCTGTCCCGGGGGCAGGGGGAGGGAGGCTGACGCTCGGAGGCTTTTGCCAACCTGCGAGCCGAACAGTAATGAAAACAGTTGTGACCTGATTTCCAAGAGCTGGGGAGAAAGACCCGAGTCGCTAGCGGAAGAAGCACTTTTAGTCACAGACAAAGCACGTCAGGCCGCAATATGTTAGGACCGTCCCCTTTTCTTTCCCGTCCCTGCTGTCTTTTGCTGCCTTTCTTCTCGGCCACCTCCCTGTCCAGCAAGGAGTCGCTGCCCCCCCCAGGGAACAAAGCGTCGCTCTTCATAGCAGGAAGTTGGCGCGGGGCCAAGGGTGGAAAATCTATACTCGGTTGCATAACGTTACATATCTTTACCTCAGCTGAACTCTGGGAGGAGGCCCGGCAGCTGCGAGCAAACAGAGCCGGAGGGCGGGACCATGCGCGCTGTTAGCTGACTGTTTGTGTGGAAGCGTGCGTGCGCGTGTCGGGTATGAGTGCGCGCTCTATGCTTCTTGTGACTGGTGTTTGCCCCGGCTGCTGTTTCATGACCCCCCCCCCACCACCACCGCTCGACAGTTGGCCAGAGTGCAGTAGAGTCAAACAGCCCCCTTGTTGAAATCACAGCGCAGCAGAGGGGAGGAGGGCAATCCGGGCTCAGGGTCCGAACACCAGCTCTCCGGCCTCTCCGTTTTGGCCCGGTCCACCCCGGCCTCCCCCCCCCCCCCCCGACTGCAGCTGCGCTGCGCTCCGTCACATAAACTTTTTATGCTCTGTTTAGGCTCAGAGAAATAGCTGCAGGATTGGTGTGCGTTACACGGAAAAGTTGTATATTTGACTGGGAAAAGCAGGGTTGGGGGTTTTGTGTGACTGCTGAGATATGAAACACAGATGTTGGCGTTCCGCGACTTCACGGTAGCGGGAAGGGGGGGGCGGCTATGAATGTCCGCTCCTCAAACGCTCTGATTGACAGCTGATCTCATTGATCCACCTACACGCGCGTTACTAAGACGTTACGTCCACTAATGAGTATAAAACACCTCTCTTGTGCACTTCCATCTGTGGGCCCCTGAAGCACCTCGGACGTCTGCCATGTCGGGCCGCTGTCAGTCGGCGCGAAAAAAAAGGCCCCACCGTGAAACTCGAACCGGGCCCCATTATGGTCATCATCTGGAATAAAGCGCAATCATCTCCGCCACCTGCGCCAAGCCGAGGAAAACAACTCTTGCAGGCCTTCTGGGCCTGCCAGCTACAGCCGCATACGCGCTCGCCTTTAACCCGTTCGCCGCGTTCTTCCTCTCCGCACGCACACCTGAACAGTGTGTGTGAGTTAGGACCCATTCGGGGACCACAAATCGATGGCGTATTGCAGCCAGGCGGCGTAGATTTACGGTGAAAGCGAACAGGGTCAGCGTGGGCGGGCGGGCGGGCGGGCAGCGGCGCACGTTATGGGGCCTCGCAGGCCTTGAGAATGATGTAGAGGAGCGAAACGACCGCAGAATATATATATATTTTTATTCAATCTGTCTGCTCAGAGGGAATGAAGCGGAAGGGGGAAACTGGCGGCAATGAAAGAGGTCTGTGTTGTAAATACAGCAGAGCGGGTAGCGCTCCGTGTCCTTTCTATTGCTCCTTGCAGCATGATTTGTTTGATTTTCTCTCCATCAATCAGCAGAAGATGTGTTTAAACAAACTCAAAGTATATTTGAGAAAGCCTCTTTATGGCCGCGGCTGTTTGTGTTCTCCTCTTACTTTCCTTGGAAGTGGGCCGTGATTGAAAGCGGCGATACAGGCGTATTGCGTTTCCTGGTGGATTAGAAGGAATGCAGAATGCATCATAACCATATTACACTAGTTAGGAGCGGTGCGCCTTGCCAAGCCTCTGGATAACGGGCGAGGGCAGACGCAGCTACGCCGGAGCGGGAAGCGAGTCCCCGCGAAGGAGCCAGAATCCCACAACTGCAACAACACCAGAGGACATCCGACACCGGTGGACTGTGTTTGACGTCTTGTAGGGTACACAAAGCACCGACCAGTCCGCTGAACTCAAGAGGAAAGAAAAGACAGCTTTTCCGAAGAGCTAAACAGAGGAAACCCAAGAAATAAGAAGGGGGGGAAAAACAGGTTCTGTGTGGATGCAAGTTTGCGCGTCAGAATCCGTTTGGCATTTTTTGTTGTGAGGGATGCGTGTTGCTGGTGGGACTTTGGTCTGCACAATCCCTCTTCTGTTAAAACAATGCGGCAGTTGTCCTCCCCTAACCTAATTACCCCTCCCGGGGGAGAAAGGCAACAGCACCAAATCCCATAGTCAGGAGCCGTGATCGGGCCCCGCTGTAAGAAAAAAGGCCCCATTCATTTCTTCCTGCTTCCACCACACATGAACGGACCGACACACACTTTCCGTTCTTTCCTTTACGCTGAGTGATCAGGTTTGACCCGACGGAAGCCAATTGCAATCCGACGCTTCCTTATGTTTCTCTTGATATACGTTTTTGTTCACGTTAAGGTTATTGCCCTCAATCCATTGGGTCGGGTCACGTTGGGACTGAGACAGTCCACTGGTGCTCAGACTCAGCGAAGAAAAGCCTTTAAAAACCAACGCGATCATTTGGACCCAACATTGTATTTATTGGTTTACCAAATAACTAAATTGGCTGTTTAACAAAATAATCCAGGTATCACCAAATGAAGGTAACTTGCATACTTGTTTCTACTTTTGAATAACCTCAATGTCAAACATATAGATTGTGACCAGAAAATACTGGTGAAATTTCACCAGTATTTTCTTTGAAAAGCAAAAAAAAGAAATAACATGACGGTTTAGTGCAAATCCTCATTATCATACGATTTCAATCATTTGTAACATTAAAGACTAAAGGATGAACATGTTATTAACCATCGGGGAAGTTGATTATAATCATGAATAACCAAGTATTTTTGATGTTGCTGTTGAGTTATACATCCAAGCTAAGATATGCTTATTGTATAAAACAATAGCACTGATTCAAACAACAGTTGCTATATTGACGACGATCGGCGGGTACGAACTGGCAAGAAAAAATTCCCGCTTTGACCTTTTTATTGATTAAAATAGATTGAAACACTTCATCACATACTGGCAAGGCGTGGGGATTTAAAAACGTTATTATTTATTACTGTTTATTAACTTCAGACAAGGAAGTCTGCATAGGAAGCGCAGGGGAGTGTGTGTGTGTGTGTCTCAAGTCTTAATTCTCCCTCCACCAACCTGTTTGGTGTTGTTTGTTTGCCTCTCCTCTCTCAGGAAGATTAGGCAGCCACTGTGTGGAGGCTCGGGAACTAAAGCTGCTAGTTTATATTTGCAGATTGTTGCGGTGCTGCGTTGTAAGTCCAGACTGTTCCAGGGTCTCGGACGTCTCTGTTCATCGGTGAAAGGCGGGATTCCATTTGCCGCCACTGAGATCGAGATGAGCTCGGACCTGTTCGCGTTTACAGCGTTTAAGAAAGAAAAAAAAGGCTCCCGAACATTTGAAATGCCGACATTGACTTTGTGGCCATTTTTGTTCCTGTGTTACAGACCACACGGTCCACTCAGTGCGTATAAAGAGGTGTGTGTGTGTGTGTGTGTGTGTGTGTGTGTGTGTGTGGTTGTGCAGTGTTTGCCTTAGCTCAATCTCCTTTCCTGTAGTGTGTGTGTGTGTGTGTGTGTGTGTGTGTGTGTGTGCACGGGCTCCGGTGTGTCCAGCCTGTGCGGACGGAGCGCCCCGTTTGTGCCCTGCGGCGCGGAGCGGAAGCTCCGCCTTAGCGGCGTTAGCGGCGCTCTTCCTTCTGTTAGCTCCATTAGCCCGCGTGTCGTTCCTTGATAGATGAAGCGTCTTTCTGTCTGAATCCAGTGTGACGTCGGGTTTTTGAAAGAAATGCTGTTTTTCTTTCGCTGCATGAGTGAAAAAACAGACTGCGAGTTTGTATGAGAAAGTTGTTTAGTTAGAACCTGTGGAAAGAACATTGGTACATTTTGTCTTATCTGTGTTCTGATCCAGCGCTAAAATATCTGTAGCTGCAACCGCCGATCCTACGGACAGATCGAGTTTTTCCTTCCAAGAACCCGTTGTTGATTTTGGATCTTGGTTCAAACTACGGAGACGAAGCATAAAGGATTAAAAAACAAAAAACTAAAAATGGGTAATTTGAGCACTGCATACTTACTGCCCTAACTTGTTTGGAAAAAATCTTTAATTGGTGCAATTTGCTGGTCTTTGATGTGAAATAACTTTTTTTATCTGTTATCTTCATTTTGGTTTTTTTTATGTACTCCGCCATCTTGACCAGGAATCCTTTGTACTACTAATTCATTCACCTCTCTTTTTCATTAAGCCCCGTGCCAACTTGTGAAACCCGCCTGCCAGTGGCAGCCATGATTGACTTTCTCCCCCACCGCATCATTAACCCCTTCCTTTCCATTTAATCTAACCAATGTGTGAACCCCCCATTAGCCTGAAGCCCACCACCGCTGCTGGCTCTCACTTTGGATCGCAAGTTCTTTTCATTTGACTGTTGAGATTCCACAATTCTCAACACCAAAATTCAATAAACTAAACCATAAAAGCAATAATATTTGGAACATGTGATAATTCCATAACCTTTTTTATGTTTTATATTGCTTTCCTTCAATTCACAACATTTAACATTTGATCGCTCCACGATAATGTTCTAACTAACCTTCTTTTCTTACCGAACGCATTTCAATGGAACTCAACCACGGACGACGTTGGCCGTTATCAGCTGCCCACCGGCTGATAACGGCCAACGTTCTCTAGCTTTGCTGCTGAAGACTTGTTACTCACTAAGTAACAAGTCTTCGTCAGGGAGAAGAGAGTATCCAGTATCGTAGAAAAACAGGTTTTCAGAATTTTGGCATCGACTCAGTAACCACAGTGTGGCATCTCTGTAACTTGTAATAGTTAAAGGGAACATCGCTTAATACGTCCCTGAAACATATTAGTTTACACAAATGTAAATGTGACAAATTCTCGCCCTGTTCTTTTATTCTCACTTTCCGTTTCCCCTCCTGTTCTTTGTCTTTGTTCTATTGGTTTTCCCGGGAGATGTCCTTCTTAATCAGGGCCCGTACAGACACCTACAACCACACCCCAGTCCAACATTCTCCCCTTTCCGCCCGCGCAGGGCGCCGCGCGCCGCACAGGCCTGCGGGCTTCATTCGAGAGCGCAGATCATTGGCGCTTTAATTCAAAACTCATGGCTGCCGCTTGAGCTCACTTACTTTGGTAATCTGAATGGAAACATATGACGATTTCTTCTTTTTTAAAGGATATGGAGACAGGAGGCAGTCGTGGAGGGTGAGACAGTGGGGGTTGTGAGTTGGGGATTGTGGCGACCCATTTGCATAAAGGGCAGGGCGGCTTGCCCAATGGTGGAAAAGGTTGGCATCACGCCTTTCAGACTGGCAGAGAGGGAAGACTGGAGAGGGGGAGACAGAGAGAGGGGAGGGGAGTAGTCAATAGTGCATCCCTTGTTCAGAAAGAGGAGGTCCCTGGCTGTTGGCAGGAGAATGGGCTAAATCTCTGATTGTGTGCTAGATTGCCCCTTTTATTTGTCTGATTGCAGCGCTGCATTGCGAGTGGGCTTTGCTTTCCTGGAGCTTCTTTGCAGGAGGTGTTTTTCTGTCGCGGCCCCGGTCTGTGACTGTGGCTCTTCACGTATGCTACGTACCGTACAGGTCACATTGTGCACAATCAGCGCGTTTGCCTCCTCGAGCCCTTTGTTCGACCTTTGTTTTGCAAGCAACCAGCTCAGGTTAACCTCTAAAGACAACTGCAGGGAGGCAACCAGCAGCTTTCTGCTTGCCCCCTCATGGTGGTGGTGGTGATGTCATGGTAGTGGCCTGTTATATCTGGCCCCAGGTCCGTAAGCGCAGTACATGGCGTCTTGGCGCCTGCCCATTCCGCCGGCTGAGCCACCCGTTGTCATAACGACCGCTGAGAGTTTGATGCCTCCAGACTCATCGCGACAGGGACTTTGACGACCCTCGCCGCTTCAACTCTGTGGTGGAGGGTGAAAGGGGACTTTTGTATTATAGTTTGGGTCGTAATGGTGTGCAAATTTCCAAAAGACAACAACATTTTTATAAAACTATGAAAAGCTTCATACAAAAATGACACCCCAAAATGTGATTAAATGTATCAAATTAACTAATAATCAGCAGTATTAAAGCATTTAACTCCTGCAGAATTCAATATTATATCACTATATACTAGATTAATACTGATGTTGATCCGTCAGAAGCATCTTAACATCTTAGCTGCTCTCAAAGTGGGAAACCGGATCTGTGAGGTCGAGGACAAAGAAAAGGATAAGTTCTTTCTCTTTTTCAAATATGAAAGAAATCGATAATTGACTACGTTAAAAGTCAAACGTCAATTCATAGACATCTGAAACATCCTAAATGCTGCAGGCACCCTCATAATCTTGACAATGTATTTATACAATTTTATGAACTCATTGTTGTGGTTTTTCTCATGTACAATCATCCCCTGAAAAATAACTGGCAGCCAGACAAATGTTGAGAACAAAGGAAAACATTTTCCAAAACTGTACATAGAGGATTAAGGGGGATCTAATGGCAGTAATGGAATAGGAATAAGAAAACAAGTACTGTCATCTTGGTATGAAAGTATTGCATCCTCTGACAGCTGTAAGAAGAAGGTTTTCTTTAGTGTGTAATCCCCCGAAACCAACAATGTGTTTTTGTTTGCTGAGAATGAGCCGTTCATATCGGCATGTGAGGCTGTTCCTCTTCGAGGAGTCTGTCATGTTCCTGCAGTAGCCCAGAAGAGACCAACCAAACACTGGCTCCAGGGAAACCTTTTTGCGGATCACACCTTTGAGTCGGCCTCCGTTCTCCGGCCTACTTGGCAATGGGGAGGAGTTTCGTTTGGTTGCAATCTGCAGCCTCGCCAGTAGATGCCACTAAATCCTACCCACCGGCCCTGTAAGCTCAGTACTCGACTGCAGTAAATTTAATTGGTAATTGCATAAAGCACACATGGGAGCCGGTGTAGGTGTCCAGCAATCAGGAGGATGTTTACGATCTGCGCTGTAGCCAAGTTTTACCCTCAAAACGAGACAGCTCCCGCTCGAGTGCCCGGCTTGACTCGGGGTTTTGAAAGCGCAGTCGTGTTGCTTCAGCGAACTTTCTTCTTGCCCCTCCGGCGTGTGAAAGGCTGACTTGCACGCTTGTCTCTTTGAAAAGAGGGGAGTAAAGCCCTGCAGCTTTGTTGAGCGGCAAGTCAACACATGAACCCTGGAGATCCTTTTCATTTCACGGAGTGTTGAAATCCTAATTCCAAACTGTGAAAAAAGAGAGGATCTTTTGACAATAGGAGTCGTGGTGTAACAACCCCCGGCTTGATGAGTGAACGGCGTGCCTGTCCGGTGCTCCCGTGTGTCAACCGTGCACCAGACCTTCTCAAAGATGGTGGTGGTACACTGGCAGCTCATGTGCCCTTAAAACAATAAGACTCACTTGTGGTAAAGTAAATTGCGTCCGATTTATTCATCAGAAATCAATCACCTCCCGTCACACCGAAATAGCAACGCGAGGTTCAAAGAGAATGAATTTGCTCAATGCGTTTCAGGCGCGTAGTATTAACCGATTACAGAGCTGCTCTTTACCAGGATAGAAAATGAACACTTGCCAGAGCTGGCCGTGGTCTGCAAGTTTCCCTCCTCTGGAGGACACTTTGGCAGGCTTTTTATTTTTGGATCTTGGTTGATGAAATTCTGCAAGCGTACTTTTTTCTCCCCTGTTGTAATAGTTTAGATTATCATATTTAAAAGTCCCCATATTAAACATAAAAACAAATTCAATATATAGTTTTTATTATTATTACAAAGCATGTTCAAGTGCTAAATGAACTATGTGAAAGTATCAATATGCTCAATCCACGGCGACACGTCACACACGGCTTGAATACAAAAACTTCAAAAAAGACAAATGTGTTTATATGCAAGTTATGACATTAGCTGACAGGAATTAAACACAGTGAGAAGCTTTTCCATTGAAATGTGCCATGTGACCATAGAGATAGAATAGGATTAGAACAGCTATTAACTTGTTCTGGCCATTTGACTAGTGATAAAGAAAATGGTGATTTGTGTTAGTTGTAACGTTGAAGAGTAAAGCGCTGCTGCTCACTGCGAAGAAGCTCGGATGAAGCTCCTGAGACGGATGGCTGACTAGATAGCGAACGTTAGTTATGGCTTAGTGCAGAGGTCCCTTACCCAACCCACGTTCTGTTACCAGTGCAGCATTAAAACTAGTCAGCAAGCTAGCTAGCTAACTAGCGGGACAGCTAGCTTGTTCCACAGAAGCTGAGCCAAACAAAATGTCGCTGAGCAGGCTACTTACCTACATGTGAATAATGGTGTTGTTCTCTATACAACGTAGTGCTACAACTCCTCTGATCGTTTTAGACGCTCCTCAGTAGGTTCGGGACTCGTCGCATGTTAGAGTAGTTTATGGTTAATTAGCCTGCTACAACTGTGCACATAAAATGGCCGCCGCTCTGATCTTCCTGCTACGCTTTGGATGGAATTGTCCCTTCTACTCCTGCTCCATTTCTACGATTAAAACGGAGCATTTTAGACAAGTACATTCACACAGAGAGTACCTTTTAACACTTTTTAGTGTGTAACACGTCCTTATAGAAACACAGAAAAAAAGTATGAACCCCGGAAATGAGCACGATAGGACTCCTTTATAAATAGTCTCGGCAAAGACGGCCCAAAAAAGGAACACCACATCGTGGTCCAGTCAGTAGTATCACCGTTACACGGACCGCGCTGACAGCAGAGTGAGCAGCAAGCGGTTATGTTTGGCCGGCACGGTGAGAAAAACACTCCAGCGGCGGCTGACTGTGGTGCCGGGTCGGCCTGCCCGGGCACGGCCCCGGTCGCTCACGTGCACACGCACGCTAGGGCGGGTTCCTCCCCCGTCAGGCAGCGCATTCCAACCCGGACGCGCGAGCACAGGCGCCGCGTGTGTTGTCACAAGGCGCACCTTGATTTCATACGTGAGCATTTGCTTTGTGCCGCGAAAAGTTTGGGCCAGATTATAACCCCCCCCCCCCTCTTCCCTCCCCCCTCCAGCACTCTCATCAATACTGTCATCTCCATCCAAGAGGATCTGCATGTCTCAACACGCATCCTCATTCAGGAACAGACACCGTTTTATTTAATCTCTATCACATAAAGAGAAAGAATCCAAACAGCCCTTGAGAGATCGGTTTGATCAATGTTTTAAAGCACTTCTGGATGAGTTTTTTTTTCTATTCATCACCGCAAAAAAAAGTGCTCCCAGTTCCACATGTGAAGTCATGTACACGTTGCGCAACGCGAGAGATCTTTATCGACGGGACCAGGCCTCCCTGTCAAACAAATGCCGCTGATGTTAGTAAGGTATAGCGGGGATGGGGGGGGGGGGGGGGGGGGGGGAATAACCACGGCCGCCAGAGCCAGAAGACGAAAGAGCCAAGCAGCAGAGCCCCTTTTGTGGGACAGGAATGTGCCGTGCGTGCCTCTTCCTCAGCCGGTTCCCCCCACACACACACACACACACACACACACACACACACACACACACACACACACACGGCCCACCCTGGGCACGTTAGCACGAAGCCACCGCAAATTGCTTGCAGATTTTTCACACATAGTAACGTGCCGGTTTGTAAACTCCAGAGTGTGTACTTTTTTCCATCTCTTCTGTCTTGAAATGATAAAAGCAGTGATTCCTGCTAAACAATGGAGGATCGTGAGGAACGCACGCTGCGGTTACAGTACACAGCGAGACTTGCTCATCAGGATACAACTTTTATAGGGGTGAAACCCCTCGTTTTATATAAATCCCCTAAATAGCTTTTTCACTAGGGAGAAAGTTGAATTTAAAAAAAGGAATGCGAGACCGGTTTTGAATAAAATACCCCCCACCTGGATGAATTCTGGCGTCTCCTCCGCGTCCTCCGCGTCCTCCGCCACCTCCCTCTCCTTCTCTCTGGCTGTTAGCCGGGAGGTCGGGGGCGTCGCAGCCCGGTCTGGGGTCAGGGACGCTCAGCAGGACAGGACGGAGCGGGAGCCCCCGACCTGCACGGAGCTGTGCTAATGAAGGGGACGGGCGGCTGCGGTCACGCAGTCACGGCCCGGGCGAGGTCAGAGGCCACGGGGCAGCGCGGGGCCCGAGAGGGCCGCCGCGCTTTGTGGGTCTGAAAGAGGAGGAAACTTTTTGTTTCACTTTTGTTATTTACAGTTATTTACAACAGATGGGGAAAAGTCCTATTCTGGGAATTTAAAAGGGTTGAAATCATTGAGATGAAATATTTCAGTATTGCTTTGGAAAACAAAACACACAAGCTTTATCACAAAAAACGAAAATAATGCATTTCACCATAGTTTTGATTTACGGGCTTTAGGGTTTGGACTTTAGAGCATTAAAGCTCACTTTCACCTCTCTTGTTCCTCGTAAAGCCTGAAAAAAACACATTCTTCCAAGCATTTTATTTGCCTCGTCTTTTAGAGATTTACGCAGGGAGAACGGCCCCAGTCAGCTGCTTCATGCTGTCTGATTATTTATTCATTCATTTACATGGGAGCAATAGATGGTCGATCACGCAGACCTACAGGAGTGTTCCTGATTTTTGAAAAAAATAGAAAGAAAATCTAATTCCGACCAACATCATTGAACATTAAATATTTGTTATTGTTTCAAGGCAAAAACACGGACATGAGCTTAAATACGGCAAATAACAACATAGTGTCATTTTCAGGAATATTCTTGAAACGTGCATAATTAAAAACATTAGGTATTGAAATGATGGAGACTTCGCTGTGGAGGGACACTGATGAATCACACCCTTTTTCCACAGTAAAGACCCTTTTCTCTCATCACTGAAAGAGTTAATCTGAAGTTGGCAGCCAACTCCGCAGTCTCGCTCAGACGTGCGGAGAATTGAAAAAAAGGACTTCAAAATCATTTCTTTTGTCTTGTCATAGCCTGTTGGAATTTAGATGAGTTTCTCGTGTAGCACGGTTTTAAAATTGAAATCGACGCTTTTGCAACGGAAAGGCGTTTTTACTGGAAACGCTGGCGGACGGAATTATGAAAATATCACATCGGCGCATATTTTAATAGACGCATTTTTAGGTCGACAGACGGATTTTCTTTGTAGTAAAAAAGGATATACTTTGTAAATATATATATACACACACACGTCACTTAGTTCCACACCTGCACGGAGGCCCGTGACTCAAGCAGCGGTTCCGCCGCATGTTTCCGTGTGTTTTGGGAATCTTCTCCGTGGATTAATTCACGCCGGCTTTTAGTGCCGGTTTAGCGCCATGGAGTCGCTTGGTGAAACGCCAGCTCCGCTTTTATTTTTATTTTATATCTCTGGCAGACTCGGTCGACGATGTCCTCACTTTTCTTGATGCCCTCTGAGAGACACGCGGGGGGAGCAAATAGTGACGGTGCATTTTTTATTTTTTCCGGATGCGAAAAACAACAAAAACACGTTAATCAAATAGAGAAACGCACTCGGACTGTTTGTCTCTTTTATTCATTTAACACCTGTTATTTCCGGCCTGACGCGACGCAGTAGACGCACTATTTAAGGTAAAGAGACGAAAACGAGCTCGCGCGCGGCAGATATTTGCGCCTTTAAAAAAAAAAAAGTAATACATTTCAGAAAGAATAAAAAAAAAAAAACACCGTCAACCCCGACTGCTAATTGATAATAAGCCCGAATTAAAGGCCACGCGCGCGTGGGCTTAATTTAATATCAAGGTAAGAAGATTAACCGACACACACCTGCTGTGATGCGTTTATGGCTCCGCGACCTCAACGCGCGCGCGTCTCAACACCGCGAGCCGAACACGCGCATCAGCGAACCCGCGGACACGCGCAGATGCTCCTCTAAACGCTCCCACGGTCACGGTTATTCCTGGATTCATCCTTTTCTTCAGCCGTGGGACGCGTGGAGCATCACTGAGGAGACGCATTCACACCCACACGTTTCAACGCTGATTTATTTTTAACTGAAAAGTATAAATCGCATAGAAGTTGCAGTTAAGTTTTTGCAGGTGGTGTGAAATATATATAAATATGAAGCCACATATCTCCCTCACACACGCACACACACGCACACACACACACACCTCAATGGGATCTGTGGGTCTGCTTTGCTTGTTGCTTTTATCTTATCAGCATGGAGGCACATTGGATGAGCGGAGGGGGGGTTGCTGTGTTTCTTTAGGCTGGAGGCCTGAAGATGAGGCGGATGTGCGTCCCCGTTACTGGCGGCAGCGGAGGCCGTGATGTTTGTCAGTGAGGGACCTTTTCTGACCGCCATCTCAAAGACGGGCACGCCGGCGGAATCTGAGGGTCAAATGTTCATTCACAGGGTTTTCGCTATCTGACGATTGGCGTCTCGGTTAAACGTGCTCGGCAACTGTTTGGAAATGGGGGGGGGGGCTGCATAAATAAATAAATACCTAGGATTTTCCTGGAGCCTAACATCTTTCGAATTGGCCAGTCCGATGCTCCTCTCTCCGCAATGACTAATCGTTTCCAGGTGAAGCGACGGCGTGGAGCCAGTCGTGGTTGTTGTTGTTCGGCCGAGCACAGCTAACATTTCTGAATGTGCCGTCTATTTATTTATTTTTGCTCTCTTCCAGTCTGTGATACAGATTCGGCCTTCAGACAAGCCAATTTCATTTTTTTTTCTGGCGAAGCAGGTGCCGCCGCCCCACCAGCCAACATGGCGGCCGCCGACGCCCCAGAGGCCCTCGCGGGAGGCCGGGACGGGAAAACCATTATCATTTTTATTCATGCTGAGCATTTATCGGCTGTTTCGCAGCATTGACAAATCTTGGGTGAAAGCCCCTATGAAAGCCCCTCACCATTTACTCCCTCTCAATCATCCCGTCGTTGGTTTTGAGTTGTTGTGCACGAGTCTGTTTCTCACTCTTTTGTTTGCTGCGGTAAAAAAAGAAAGAAAACCCCCCCGTGAGCAGCTGCCGGCGGCGGTCTGAAGGGATTCTTGAAGCTGTGTGTCCTCTCTTTGCCATTCTCTGCCAAGGTGGCATGATGCAAGCAGGCAGGGGGGGGGGGGGGGGGGGGGGCAATGGCGGCCGTGGTCGAGATGGCGGAAGGCTGCGGCGGGGCGCTGGATGCACGGGGACGACTCGCTCCCGTGAACTCTTGCCTCCGTGTCGGGGTGGAACTCGCCGATTTGGCGAATTGTGCGGCGTGGCGCGGGGCGGGGGGGGGAGGCTGCGCGCTCCCCTCCCACCTGCTCTCTCTCTCTCTCTCCCCTTCTCTGTCTCTCTCTGTCATCGACGCTACGCCACCCGCCTCCCCGCTCTCCCTCCTCTCTCTTTTCCCTCCCTTTCAGCTCCTGACGCTGACGCATTGGCTGGGCTACGGGCGTCTGGCTGCCAAATAGGTGGGCCCTGCTCGCGCTTGGCGAAGGCTCAAGCGATGGTCGGGGAAAAGAACGCGGAGAGGACGAGAGACGGCAAGCGAGAGAGCCAGAGAGAGAGAGAGAGAGGGGGGAGAGAGATAGATAGATAGATAGAGAGGGAGAGAGAGAGAGAGTTGGAGAGAAAAGGGGAAAAAAGAGAAGCAGCACTCGGCTCTGCCAGCGGTCGCATGCGCCCGTCCAACATTGATTCGGCTCTCCGTTTTTTCTGTGTTTTTTTTTTTTTTTCTTCCCTTCTCGTCCTCCTTTTTCTGTGCTGTGCTCTGGCTGCACCCCCCCCCCCCCACCCCCCACACCCCCATCTGCACGAGTGTGTGTGTGTTAGAGAAAGAGGGTGTGTGTGAGTGTGTGTGAGTCCTGCACCGCCGCGGCCCAGGGATCAGAACAGACATCACCACCACTTTGCCAAGGATTTTTTTTTCTTTTTTTTCTTGTTGTTCAAGGTTCATTCTGGAAAGCACAACAGGACTATTTTATTTCAAGTGCATCTGAAAAAAGAATCCAATACTAACATTTCTAATTGTATTAGAATATATTTGTTGTTACAAGTTTTTCTCTTTTAGTGTTTTGCTCTCCTGGTTCCTTTTTTAACTTTGGCTCACTACTTTTTTGTAAGCGGCACATTCTGCTAATTATTTCTTCTTTTTTTTACAACCCCCCCTTCTTCATCTACTAACTCTCCACAGTCTGCCAAACCGGCGTTTGCTTTACATTGGGGAGCGCGGGAGGAAAGAGAAAAAAAAAAAAAACCTGGTGCAGGAGATTTTTTTTCTTTTTTTTTTCACTTTAAACGCTGTGCCAAATTTATGATGAGAGTGCAAAATGGTAACTACCGGGCCGTCTGTCTTCCTCTAGCACACTGTGGTTTTCTGTGGTGATTTCTGTCCGCATCAGTTTGTTGTGGAAATGTGAGTGTGGTCGGAGCTCCCCTTGCATGCAGAGCAGAGAGACAGATATAGGACATGGTATGGCTGATCTCTTAGCGGCACATTTCAACAGCGGTCTCGTGGCGGCAAAGCTTGGCGGTGGTGAGCGGCCGGTGTGTGGCAACCCTGGCACGGGAGCGCTGTGGCGAGATCTGGGCTTTGTTGCCCAGAGATATGTAGTGAAGGTATTACGGTGCAGCGGAATAACTTTTTTTCTTCTTCTTCTTCTTCTTCTTCTTCTTTTTGCGGCAGAAAACTGGGAGCGCAACTTGGCTCCGCTTTTCTGTTGGACTACAATTAGTGCTTTTGTTGTTATTTGTTTGTCTTGAATGTTTTGGTGTTAAATTCTGAAAAAGGAGGCTTTTTATTTTTACAGAGATTTCTTGTAATTTGCGGCATATTAAATCGAGATATATTTTTTTGTATTTATTGATTATAATATTTTTCATATTTATATGAATTTTCTTTTTTCTTTAGATATCCAATTTATTGTAATGAAAATGTATTATTGCTAACAGTGAAATATCCATTAGTATGTAGAATTATTGACATTTTTCACAATTACTCTTTTGCCTCTTTTTTCCATTTAAATTTGTCTCGACGTTTTCACAGCTTCATTTGAACAACTTGCCCACATTTTTCAAATGAAAAGCCTTTTTCCAGCCTCCTAACATCCCCCCCCCCCCCCTTCCTTCTCTCTCAGGATGAATTTCATCCCTTCATCGAGGCCCTCCTCCCCCACGTCCGTGCCTTCTCCTACACCTGGTTCAACCTGCAGGCCCGCAAGCGCAAGTACTTCAAGAAGCACGAGAAGAGGATGACCAAGGACGAGGAGCGCGCCGTCAAGGACGAGCTGCTCGGCGAGAAGCCCGAGATCAAGCAGAAGTGGGCGTCGCGCCTGCTCGCCAAGCTCCGCAAGGACATCCGGCCGGAGTTCCGCGAGGACTTTGTGCTCACCATCACGGGGAAGAAGCCCCCCTGCTGCGTGCTGTCCAACCCCGACCAGAAGGGCAAGATCCGCCGCATCGACTGCCTGCGCCAGGCCGACAAAGTGTGGCGGCTGGACCTGGTGATGGTCATCCTGTTCAAGGGAAGCCCCCTGGAGAGCACGGACGGCGAGCGGCTCGTCAAGTCGCCCCAGTGCTCGAACCACGGCCTGTGCGTGCAGCCGCACCACATCGGAGTGGCGGTCAAGGAGCTGGACCTCTACCTGGCCTACTTCGTCCACTCGCCAGGTACGTGACCCCCCCCCCCCCCCCGGGCACTACCTCCACCACACACACACACACACACACACACAGGTCGGTGGGTCGGAGATCATGACATTTGGTCAGTGTGCAGGATCAATAAATAAAAGAGAGACGTTTCTATTTGGACTTAAAAGGGATTCGGCGTGCGGCTTAAAGCTTTTGTTTACCTCCAGATCTGTTTGCGTCGGTACATTTGTTCAAGTATTTGCTCTCAAATTTGTCCAAATCCAAATGTGCATGTTTTCCAGTGCCATGTGTAAACAAAAGCATCTGCGTGCCTGTTTATCTGTGTGTGTGTGTGCGCAGATATTGTGCATACGTGTGTGTGTGTGTGTGTGTGTGTGTGTGTGTGTGTGTGTGTGTGTGTGTGTGTGTGTGTGTGAGGCAGTTTGACATGTATTTGGTATCCCTGTGTGCGTTATTGTGACATTGGTTTATATCCATAGCAGGTGTGTGTGTGTGTGTGTGTGTGTGTGGTCTAGAGTTCAGTGACAGCTGGCCTGGTCCCAGGTAGTTTAGGGGGACGCGACAGCCTGCAGCCTCGGCACACACACACACACACACTCACACACGCCTACACACACACAGTTTTCTGTCTGCGGCGGCGCGTTTTTTGTTTATAATATGTTTTGCTTTTCCATATTCGGCACACGTGTTTCCTTCTGTGACCTTAAAGTAAAAATAGAGGCGGTGAAGATATTTTGGTGTCATATGGACACAAAGCTGCCTGTGTGAAGGTTGACATCAAAACTCTAATTCCAAACTTAAATCAGCCTTTTTTTTATTATCAAATGTCAACACACGTAAAAGTAATAATATTGAATAATAAACTATCACTTTGGATTTTGCAAAATATGGAAAGGAGCTCAACTAATAATACAACTATATATTTTATCATCTATTCTATGTGCAAAAAGGCAAAAAATCCACGTGAGTAGTTTCTTTGGGTGAAAGAATTAAAAGCTGCCGTTTCATACAAACGGAGTGATTTCAATCATACTGACTCGCCAGCAGTGCCTCTTATGGGCGGCTCGGGACGGAGACAACGTGCCCCCCCCCCCCCCCCCCCCCAACGCCACGGCTCCCCCGGGCTCCTTTTTAGCCGCGGCGCGTCGCTCCGCTTGAGGGAGAGCGCCTCTTCCTGTCCACACAACGCTCCGAAGCGGGAAAACCGCGGCTTAGATTAGCTCCCAGCGCGGCGGCCTGCTGCCCTCCACACAAAGGTCTCTGTTCTGTCTTCTTTCTGTTTTTTTATCCGCAGCGAGTCCAGCAAATGTGCACTGAGAGCGAGCCGGCTGAAAGCATGGTTCTCATTTCA